>NC_142943.1:24096155-24201155 GCF_046866305.1 Octopus bimaculoides
AAACAAATCAACCCCATTATTTACATTATTTACATTCAACGGATATTTGTCCTCATCTTGTTTGTTGTTAACACAATGTTTCGGCTGATATACCCTCCAGCCTTCTTCAGGTGTCTTGGGGAAATTTCGAACCTGGGTTCTCATTCCTAAGGTATGGTGTAGTGGTTAAGAGCGCAAGCTACTAATCCAAAGATTCTGAGTTTGATTCCAAGCAGTGAGCTGAACAATAATAATAATAACAATAATAATAATAATAACATCGAAAAATACCTTAGGAATGAGATCCCAGATTCGAAATTTCCCCCAAGACACCTGAAGAAGGCTGGAGTGTATATCAGCCGAAATGTGTTAACAACAAACAAGATGAGGACAAATATTCGTCGAATGTAAATAATGTAAATAATGTCCATAATTCCTCATCTCTTATTTTTTTTTTTAAGCCTGGTACTTATTCTATCTGTTTCTTTTGCCAAACCACTAAGTTGTAGGGACGTAAAGACAATACTGGTTGTCAAGCAGTAAAGGGGGGACAAACACATTACAAAGATACACATAGATCTATATATATATATATATAAAACAGGCTTCTTTCAGTTTCCATCTACCGAATCCACTAACAAAACTTTGGTTGACCCAAGGCTAAAGTAGAGGGCACTTGCCCAAGGCATCACACAGTGGGACTGAACCCAGAACCATGTGGTTGGGAAGCAAACTTCTAACCACACAACCACGAAAGCAAGTTTGCATACTTGTCATTAAAATTCTTTTTCCAACAAACACTACATGAAAACTAAACCATTTGATATACTTAAGCTCATCTACATTTCAAGTATGTACTGCCTAACAGCTCTAAGTGCAAAGAAACAGAGGTCAAATTGTCATCAATGTATGAATTAACTAACCTAATTAAAAGCTAAACAATGTTTTCAAAGTAGCTATAGACTGCTTTGCACAGGTGAATCTTGATTAAGATGTCCAGTGTTTACATGGAATATATTTTGTACATTCACTGAAATGCTGCTAAGGCTTTTCTGATTCTTCATTTGACAGCAGTTTCAGCATTTCCATCATTATACATTTACACAAAATGACTTACACCTTCAACAGTTTGATCTTCAGCTATCAAAGTGGCGTCCCCTGTTCTTGGACTAATCTCAATTAATTTTGTTTTCTTTGCACTCATTTTCAGTAAGGTTTTCTCACCATTTCATATCTAGACTCTGAATATTAATGTCATCTAATCTTTCCACTGGATGCCATATTCATTGTTTCAGACTACTTTTTCATAGTGAAACCACAATTAATAGGAGGAGGAATGACAACAAGATGCAACCCTGGAAAACTCCAGTGATGTCAAAGTATTAAGTTTTCCCATTTGTCTATCTTCACACAGCAAATGCTTCTAAAGATTGAGACGTACTGCTCTGAGATCCTTTAGGTTTTACAATGCTCCACAGAGACTCTAGATGAATGCTGTCAAATACCTTTTTAGAGTTAATAAAATTAATCTAACAGTCACTGGGACTCCAAACACTGATGATCATCTACAATGTGATGATTCGTCCATGGTATGACTCACCGTTTGTCTAAGCTCCACTCTTTCTTCAAAATTTGCTTGTATAATAGCAGAGAATAACAAAAGGTAAGTAAAATATAGATGAAAACTGAGAAATCCTAAATAAATTCGATATCACAAGATTTTGAAATATTTTTCATATAGACTTTTGACTGTCTAGCTCAAGAGCTGTCACTACAAACATCTACTATTCTGTTTATTTGACCATTGTTTAACTCTTTAGCAGCTCAAACCAACTGGATCTGGCTTCTTACACCTACTTTACAATGTCATTCCCAAAACAAACAATCACATCATCAAAATTTCAAAGGTACAAGATAATGCATAATTAATCTAAAATAATGTGAATGAATAAGTTTTACATGTGACAGAAGAATCTGAATGCGAAAGAGTTAAATAACCAACTACCACAGTCATCACACTTTGTAAAAATAAGAAATTCTAATATATTATTTTCATAGCATTGTTGTAGTAGTCTATAAATGTTTTATTATTTGTTAATTCAAGCTATCTGGCTTATACATTTTGTTCTTTATGTATATGTACAGACTTGACTACCACATTGCATTAATGAAACAAGTTACATACAACTAGACACAATAAGTCTGCTTGGTAATGTTCCATCTTGGGTAACCTTTTTAATGATAAATAAAATTTATCATTATTGATGTTAAATCCATTTCCTCCTCCTATATTCCAAGTTGAAATCCCACAAGAAGTGGCTTTATTTTTCATCCTGCTGGGATCGATAAATACCAGTCACGTACTGTGGTTATTTTGATTGATTATCACTCTAAATTAAAAAGTTGTAGTTTTAAGCCATTATAAGAAAATTTTCTGAGCCTACGACAGAAGGTATGGATTTATGTCAGACCAAAGAATGTCACAGATGGTGGAATATGTAAGGCATCAAAAGCCAAGATAAAAATCTAGTGCTAATCTCTCTATTAAACCAGGTGGTAGAGGAGGAATATAAGCAAGCATACATAGAAAATTATAGTGTACTTACCTCCAAATGGAATAATCATTACTTTGTGCTGACAAGCCAGCTCCACAATTTTGACAACATCACTATGGCACGCTGCAAAGAAATTTTAATCTTAAATTTTCTAAACTCAAGAATAAATCAAACTGATATCTTACTGATAACAGACAAAGCAGATTATACCAAAACTAACAAACTATAAGGTAAGATGATATAAGACAACATACCAAATTGTAATACATTTCTGGAAAATTTTAATAATTTGCATAAATGTTAGATCCATCATGCAGACAGTATATAGAATTTGAAACCAACTTTCACTATTCATTCCTGTCTCCCTTGATCTTCCACTTCTGTATGTTCCTACTATTTGGATTGCTTGGCAACTTCTTTAACAAAATATCATCCTCCATACACATCACGTCTCCACACTCAAGCAGCTTTCTATCTTGCACACACTATCTCTGATTCTTCTAACACACTGCTTTTCTCTCAGCTCATTTGTGCTACATCATCCATGCATAGCAACATTCCACATCCAACAAAGCATACTCACCTCATTTCATTCCAGTCTTTGCTCATTCTATACATGCAATGCCTGTGTTGTACTACCACACAGCATCACACTTTACACAAGCAGCATAAAACCTGCCTTCCACTCAGAGAAAGAATCCTTTTGTTACCAGCAGAAAGCAATAGCTCTCAGAAATTTTTCCATCACATATTTACTCTGACTTCTGGAATATCCATTTCTACTGCTAATGAGATCACCGAGGTAACAAAAGCTGTTGACTATTTGCAGGAAGCAAACTGAGTATTTATAATAATCTATTTCAGATATTTCAGGCGCGTGAGTGGCTGTGTGGTAAGTAGCTTGCTTACCAACCACATGGTTCTGGGTTCAGTCCCACTGCGTGGCACCTTGGGTAAGTGTCTTCTACTATAGCCTCGGGCCGACCAAAGCCTTGTGAGTGGATTTGGTAGACGGAAACTGAAAGAAGCCCGTTGTATATATATATATATATATATCATCATCATCATCATCATCATCATCGTTTAACGTCCGCTTTCCATGCTAGCATGGGTTGGACGATTATATATATATATGTATGTATGTGTGTGTATATGTATGTGTGTGTATATGTCTGTGTTTGTCCCCCCAGCATCGCTTGGCAGCCGATGCTAGTGTGTTTAGCGGTTCGGCAAAAGATACCGATAGAATAAGTACTAGGCTTCCAAAAGAATAAGTCCTGCGGTCGATTTGCTCAACTAAAGGCGGTGCTCCAGCATGGCCGTAGTCAAATGACTGAAACAAGTAAAAGAGTAAAAGAGTATTATTTTGAAAATAACTCATGGAGTGACAACTGTGCTCTGCATAGTTACAGGCTGCCCTCTGGCAAGGCGTAGCACTTGTTCAGCCATCCAGTCGGGAATATAGTGAAGTCATGGGACTGCAGCATGGTGGATTGTGGAGAGGTAGTGGAGGAGCTCAAATGAGCCAATGGTGCTTCTTATATTGATGTTAAGTGGAGGGATCCTAGATCAACGATCAGGAGCACCAGGCTCTATCAAGAGAGTAACTGTAATGCACCATAGGAGTGGCATCCATGGTTATGTAATCAGTTAATGAAAGATTCACTATGATTCAAGCTCCCAATCCAAATTCATAATAATGGAATTGGATAGCAACACAATCATGGGGATCAACAAAAGCAGCAAAAAAAAACTTCATATGTGCTCTTGCTGGTAACTACTCATGGGCATCTGCCACATGAGAAGTCTTCCTTTTCTCTCAGCTTGTTTGTAATCCCATTATACCTCTTGTGCACCCATAATTTATATGTGTACACCATTTGGTACTCCTGCTAACTCCTTTTCTGCATATCAAGCATAATTACTTAAACGATAGCAGGAGAGTTTTGTATTCTTTCCTGAAAAAAGACTTTTGTCTTTGCTAGGTTTACTTCTTGATTTTGCCTTCACATTGGACGAGGTGGTGAGCACAACCTTCAAATGGAGGCAATGACAAGTGACCGAGACCTTTGGAGATATGCTGTGCTTGAGAAGACCCAGCAAGCCAAGTGAGACTATAACCATGGCCAACACCAGTGCAGCATAACCGGCCCATTTAAGAGTACCCTTTAATCATTGGGCAATAAAATGAGCTTGCGAAGACCTGTTGAGTCAAGTGAAGTTATTGTGTGGCCGATGACAGTACCGCCTGATTAGCACCCATGCCGGTGGCATGTAAAAAGCACCATTTAAGCGTGGTCAATGCCAGTGCCACCTGACTGATCCCATGCCAGTGGTATGTAAAAAGCACCATTCGAGCATGGTTGATGCCAGTGCTGGCTGACTGGTCCCATGCCGGTGGCACATAAAAAGAACCATTCAAATGTGGTCATTGCCAGTGCTGCCTGATTGGCTCCCGTGCCAGTGGCACATAAATAACACCATTCAAGTATGGTTGATGCCAGTACCGCATGACTGGGTCTCATGCCAGTGGCATGTAAAAAGCACCCACTACATTCTCGAAGTGGTTGGTGTTAGGAAGGGCATCTAGCAATAGAAACTTTGCTAGATCAGATTGGAGCCTGGTCCAGCCTTCTGGCTTGCCAGTCCTCAGTCAAACCACCCAAGCCATGCCAGCATGGAAAGCAGATTTTAAACGACAATGATAATGATGATTGGAATTTTTTCTCTAAAATTTTGATGGATTCAGCTATGAGAATTAAGTCATTGACATACAAGCATTTCCAAGGATACAAACCTACCTGACACTACCCCTGGTTCTTTATACAAACTTCTTATTTTAAAGTGATTAAAATTAAAACCCATCAAAATTCCATGTTAATTTATGTTCCAAACACCAGCTAAATAATGACAAAGTTATTTTATTAAATTCTTCATTATTTTCAAAATTAATTGAAACAAAGGCAATATATTTTAACAGAAATGTGATAGCAAAAGAGTTAAATCCTTTGTTATGGCCTGGATAAGCATAATAAATACTACAGAGCTGAAAACCAAACCCTGTTGGACACCTTCCTGCATGTTGAATTTCTCACTGAACTCATTGCTTAGTCTCATTTTGTTGCACCCAATTTCACTGCAATCCATCACTCTTCCTCAAATTTAGATTCTCCTCTATCACATCATTTGATGCCCCTCTCTCTCTCTCTCTCACTTCCTGTACTTTCTCTTTTATTACATTATTGCCCTCTTACCATTATCAGATTTTTGCATTAACTTATCCCAACCTCTGCCAACATAAAAAAAAATGGATGATGGTGATCATTGTAATTCTGTGTTAAGAAACAATGGAAAAGAAAGAAAAGAAAAAAAAACAGAAAAAGGACAAAACAAAAATAGAATATTTCATGTGCACTTATGAATATTAAAAGCTGTTAGGTTACCGATATTATAAGGTGCTGGCAAGGTATATTGTAAGGTACTGGGATTGTAAAGAACAGATATTGCTTAAATATTCACATGAATATTGAATAAATATGGCTCCTATACAGAGTAAGAAACAACCCAAGGCTTAAATATTATTTTCACATTTTCTTAACATACTTCATATTAGTCTCCAACTGTACATTGACATATTTTAGATTGAATGTTAAAAAGAGTAAAAGAGTATTATTTTGAAAATAACTCATGGAGTGACAACTGTGCTCTGCATAGTTACAGGCTGCCCTCTGGCAAGGCGTAGCACTTGTTCAGCCATCCAGTCGGGAATATAGTGAAGTCATGGGACTGCAGCATGGTGGATTGTGGAGAGGTAGTGGAGGAGCTCAAACTTACATGGCCAAACCACCAGGTCAGGTATTCTTTCAAATTTTCCTTCTCGCAAGACAAATACTTCATGCAATGTATGACCTGAAGTAGAAAACAAGAAATGACTGATAATTACCAAAAACAATCAAGGTTAAAATTGATTGAAGTATTTGTTGTTACAAACAGATAAATACAGTAATTTCTATATTGAAATACACAATCAAACTGCAGCAAGGTGGACCACTGTGTATTCCTCTCTCTTAAATACATAAGCTTATCATCATTGTTGTTGTTGTCGCCGTCGTCATTTGATGTCTGCTTTCCATGCTAGCATGGGCTGAATGTTTTGACAAGAGCTGGCCAGCTAGAGAGATGACCAGGCTCCAATTATCTGTTTTGGCATGGTTTCTATAGCTGGATGCCCATCCTAATACCAACCACTTTACAGAGTATACTGAGTGCTCCTTATATGCTACCAGCATAAGTGCTTTTATATGGCACTGGCACGAGTGCATTTTAAGTGGTACTGGCACAAATGCATTTCATGCAACACCAGCACCTGTAAGAGAAAGACTTCTGGCTGGGAAGAGGGAGTGAGAGCATGGCCATAAAGGATATACCAAGAAACAGTAAAAATGTTATTGTGCCATCTCAATCATCATTCAATCCATCCAATTAGATGACTGTTTTTTGTATTGTTTGCTTGCTTGAAAATCTGCCCAGATATTTCAGAAACCACTGGAAGACATAGGATGAAGTACTGAAGAATGACCTCGGGACACTGAACCTTTCAGGTGAGATAACAAAGGACTGAGATACCTGGCACCTTGCTGTACTCAAGAAGACCCATACTCTGCAGCAGAAGTGTTAAGACCAATCCTTCTGGTGGTGTAAAGCACTCATGGCAATACCACATAAAAGCACCTGTGCGGTGCCACATAAAAGCACCTGTGCAATACCACATAAAAGCCCCTGTGCATCAACAAATAAAAGCCACCGTGCAGCAGCACATAAAAGTGCCCTGCAGCACCACGTAAAAGTGCCAGTGTGACACCACATAAAAGTGGCTGTGTGACACCACATAAGAGTGCCCGTGTGACACCATGTAAAAGCACCTTTGTGACACCATGTAAAAGCACCCAGCACACTCTGTAAAGTGGTTGGTGCTGGGAAGAGCATTCTGCCATAGAAACCATGCCAAATCAGACTGTAACTAGTCTTAATAGCTCTACAAACACACACACATATGCCCGCATATAAATATATCATCATCGTTTTCATGTAATGTCCACATTTCTATATTTACATGGGTCAGATAGAATTTGTTGAGGTAGATTTTCTATGACCAGATACCCTTCCTGTCACCAACCCTCACCTGTTTCGAAGCAAGATAATATTTTCCCATGGCTGGACATGGTTTTCACAGAAGACTGGAAACAATGGGAATCATTCATATGATGATGACAATTGTTTACAACCATCATATGATGTCAAGACAAAGGTACACACAAACATGCACACACACACACACACATACACACATTGACCCATGCAAACATGGAAAAGTGGTTGTTAAAATGATGATACATACACATATACGACAGGCTTCTTTTAGTTTTTGTCTATCAAATTCAATCACAAGGCTTTAGTTGGCACAGTAAAAGACAACTTGTCCAAGCTACTGCACTGTGGAATTGAACCCAATGCTATATAGTTGGGAAGCAAATTTCTTAATCACACAGTCACTGCTTGCACCTGCATAAATATATATGTGTATGTACCTCATCATAACCCTCATTTTGCACCTACTTTTCTATGCTTGCACATAAGAGATGAGTTTTCTCAATCACAACATTTTACAGCTTTTGCAGTCCTTAGCAAGTTAGTTTTTGTTTGTGGCAGATGTTCAGGTGCAATAAAGACTGTAAACAAACAGGAAACAACTTCTATCTCATTCCAGGGTGAAAAACTAGAGGTAGTCGATAGCTTCCGCTATCTGGGCGACCAAGTTAGTAGTGGGGGTGGGTGCGCTGAAAGTGTAGCTGCTAGAATAAGAATAGCCTGGGCAAAGTTTAGAGAGCTCTTACCCCTGCTGGCGACAAAGGGACTCTCACTCAGAGTAAAAGGCAGACTGTATGACGCATGCGTACGAACAGCCATGCTACATGGCAGTGAAACATGGGCTGTAACTGCTGAGGACATACGTAAGCTCGCAAGGAATGAAGCCAGTATGCTCCGTTGGATGTGTAATGTCAATGTGAATACTCGTCAGAGTGTAAGTATCTTGAGAGAAAAGCTGAACATTAGAAGCATCAGTTGTGGCGTGCAAGAGAGACGATTGCGCTGGTATGGACATGTGGTGAGAATGGATGAGGATAGCTGCGTGAAAAAGTGCCACACCCTAACAGTTGAGGGAACCCGTGGAAGAGGTAGGCCCAGGAAGACCTGGGCTGAGGTGGTGAGGCAAGACCTTCGTACATTGGGCCTCACCGAGGCGATGACTACTGACCGAGACCTTTGGAAATGTGCTGTGCGTGAGAAGACCCGGCAAGCCAAGTAAGATCGTTGCCAGTGCCCCTGGACTGGTTCTTGTGCGGGTGGCACATGAGATGCACCATTTTGAGCGTGGCCGTTGCCAGTACCGCCTGACTAGCTCCCGTAGGATTTTCGAGCGAGATCGTTGCCAGTCCCCCTGGACTGGCTTGTGCGGGTGGCACATAAAAGACACCATTTCGAGCGTGGCCGTTTTCGTGCGGGTGACACGTAAAAGCACCCACTACACTCTCTGAGTGGTTGGCGTTAGGAAGGGCATCCAGCTGTAGAAACTCTGCCAAATTAGACTGGAGCCTGGTGTTGCCATCCGGTTTCACCAGTCCTCAGTCAAATCGTCCAACCCATGCTAGCATGGAAAGCGGACGTTAAACGATGATGATGATGATGATGATGATGATTCCTCTACCATAGATTCCTTCTACTTGGAACTTCTTTACTCATCTATCATAATTTATATGCATTAGTGCTATGTCCATTATGGATGCTTGTATAGCCTTTTCATTAACGTTCCCACATCCTCTATCATAAAACATCATATTGTATACAATCATTATTACAATCTGCCCTTCACTTCAAGAGAATCTTATTGTTGCCACTCTACTCTACTCTGCCAACTCTGCATTTGGAGCAGACTATTCCACCGCTAAGTAGATCACCTAGGTAACAAAAACTATCATCTATTCCTAGAAATATATTTTATATTTTATAGGTGCAGGTGTGGCTGTGTGGTAAGAAGCTTGCTTCCCAACTATATGGTTCCAGGTTCAGTCCTAGTGTGTAACAACTGGGACAAGTGTCTTCTACTATAGCCTCAGGTTGAATAAAATCTTGTGAGTGGATTGGTAGACGGAAATTGAAAGAAGCCTATCGTATATATATGTGTGTGCCTTTGTGTCTATGTTTGTCCCCCACCACTGCTTGACAATCGATGTTGGTGTGATTTACGTCCTTGTTACTTAGCAGTTCAGCAAAAGAGACCGATAGGATAAGTACCAGGCTTAACAAAAAAAATAAGTACTGGGATCAACTCATTCAACTAAAAATTTTTCATGGTGGTACCCTAGCATGGCTGCAGCCTAATGACTGGACAAGTAAAAGATAAAAGTCGGGTGTTATTATTGCTAACTACTCTTGTGTATATCTGTTACTTCTGAAGTCCTTCTTGGTATTCCTACATGCGATACTACAGCATTTCTTGTGTCCATAGTATACATTTGGTACAAAGTACATAGCTCCTACCTAACCCTATTCTACATATAGAGCATAACCACATCCCAGATGGCAGAGGAATCCAAAATGTTATTGTTCCTTCTTAGTTTCTTGTTGCTTTTCAAAATAAAAGACTTGCCATTTTACCCTTTTAATGAATTAATCTATTTTCTTAAAAACAATTTTCAAATAGGTTCATCTAATGGAAATGTTCTTAGAAGAAATATCTATAGGGTGATCCGAAAGTCCTGTCACCCCTTACCAAAAAGTAATAACAATAGAGGAACAATATAATAATATCAAACACATGTACTGGTTTTAGTATATTCACTTTCATTGATACTGACACTATCACACATTGAGAAAGCCTGTATGAATACCATCATTTTCGTGGCACAAAATGATGCAGCACCATGACCAGTGTGATATTTTACGAAGCTGTGCTTTGGTGATTGTTGCAAAGGCTGCCAAAACAGCATCCTTCAACTGTTGGGTATTCTGGTATTACTCTTATGAAACCCTCTCCTTAATAATAGACAATTAAAACAATATTTACAGGTGGTGACAAGACTTTCAGACCACCCTGTAGATGCAGTTCCTGTATTTTAGTTTTCAGTCTAATAGTGCTCTACCATTCTATGGACAGGATTAAGGAGATGATTCTCTTTTCCAAAGCTCTTAGTCTTTTAATAACATGGGACATGAATCTACCAATAGTAAATTCCTTATATGTAACCTTAAATCTCTTTAATGGATTATTTAACCCCAATAGAAAATCCAACTTTTAATTAACATCAATAACTTTCCAAATTACCTTAATAACACTGTCCCCCACTCCCTAAAATATCAACTAGTTTAGTGAAGAAATGTTTCAAAATGGATTTTAAAGATAATCTGCATTACATTAATTATGAGTTTAGAATTAGGAAGAATAGGTCTATGCTTATTTTTAGTATAACCCATGGTTTAACATGAGAAGTTTGCAAGCTAGAATCCTCTTTTGTTTACTCAAGAAGAATTTTCCAACAAAACATAGATTTTATGAAATCTTTAACAAAAATAAGGATCTTCAGTCTTTGGGTGAGAAAGGATCTTCAGTCTTTGGGTGTCACAGAAAAGATGAGTAACAAGAGACGAAGACTTCTGGCAGTTTGCTGTGCTTGAGAAGACATGTAAAGCTGAGTAGAATCGTGGCAGCCCATGCATGTCCTTTACATCCCTCTCTCAGCCAAGAGACCCTAGTTTTGCAGGCTCATGGGTGCTGGTGTCACATAAAAGCACCCATGCCAGTGCCACATAAAAGTACCTGTACCAGTGTCATGTAAAAGGGCCCATGCCAGTTCCACATAAAAGCACCCCTACACTCTGTAAATTGGTTGATGTTAGGAAGGGTACACAACCATAGAAACCATGCCAAAACAGACAAAATGGAGACCAGGTAGGTCTCTAGCTGGCTGACACCTGTCAAACCGTACAACCCATGCCAGCATGGAGAACGGTGGTTAAAGGATGATGATGATGATGATGATGACGACGACGACGACGATGACGACGATATGATGATTTTTAATTAATTCTTCATCTTGCACAAAAAATCACTGATTAAATTTTAAAATGTTGGTAAAACAACAACTAACAAAACTGATACTGCAAATGTTGATTGTATTAGAGCATAATTGTGTTAATAGGAATAATTAATTACCCTTTAAATAGGAATTGCCTAACTAATAACACAATATATAAGAGCATAATTAATATGTTATGTTATGCATATGTTTACATAGGGTCTATACAAATATCATTAGTACCTGTGCACTATCAAAGGTTGCAGTATTTTACATAAGCATTTTTCTAGTTTATTATACTCAAATATATTTATCTTTTATAAAGTTAAAGAAGTGATTTTAAATTCTCAATCGCAGAAAAATGCTAATAATATAGCCTGAACGGGATAAACTACCCCTATTTTGCAGAGGAAAGTGTAGGTGGCTAGCTGTGGACTCAAACTCACATCCCCGTGATTACGCGTCACGATGCTTTGACCGATTAAGCTAAACTACCAACTACAAATTCCTCTGCAAATTTAAGATATATAAATCCCGCTTTATGAGACGCTTTTTTACTTGTTTCAGTCATTAGACATAAAAGTATGGCAGAAAATATCCTATCAATTCTCAGAGTTAACTTCAAATGTTGCCCCTTCTGCTGAAAAAAAAAACATAAAATTATACCAAACTATCCTCAACTGATTTTGAGAGTAGAGAAAATTTGTGCAGATCCACCAACAGACCTGGATTTTACAGGATTAAGAAATACCTTCAGTTATATAAGTATAAGAAAACAATAAAATTACACAGAGTGAAATAGACATCATCAACATCTAACATCCATTGTCCATGCTGGTATGGGTTGGACGGTTTGACCAGGGTTGGTAAGGTGAGGGGCTGCATCAGACTCCAGTCTGATTTGGTATGGTTTCTACAGCTGAATGCCCTTCCTAATGCCAACCACTCGGAGAATGTAATGGGTACTTTTACGTGCCAGTTGCACGACACCTGTATCTGCCATGACTATGATTCCACTTGACTTGACGGGTCTTCTACTCAAGCATGACGTAATGCCAAAGGTCTCAGTCATTGCCTCTGTAAGGCCCAACACTCAAAAGTGCTTTTTACATCCTACCAGCACAGGTGCTTGTTGTGCAACACCAGCACAGGTACTAGTTATACAACACTGGCATTGACCAATGCTCGAAAAGTGGTTTTTACAAGCCACCAGCACAGGTGCCAATTATGTGACACCAGCATCAGCCACAACTACAATTTCATTTGGCTTGACAGGTCTTCTCAAGTACAGCATATTACCAAAGGTCTCGGTCACTAGTCATTGCCTCTGTGAGGCCCAATGTTCAAATATCATGCTTCACCACTTCGTCCCATGTCTTCCTGGGTCTACCTCTTCCACAGGTTCCTGCCACAGTTAGAGATCAGCACTTCTTTACGCAGCTGTCCTCATCCATACCTGCACAGTTATCTCTCTTGCACACCACATCTGATGCCTCTTATGCCCAACTTTTCTCTCAAGATGCTTACACTCTGTCATACATGCACATTGACATTGCACATCCGGTGAAGCATGCTAGCTTCATTACTTTCAAGCCTACGCATGTCCTCACCGGTCCCAGCCCATGTTTCATTACCAAATTTATTTACAAGCCTTTACTCCGAAAGAAAACAATAGTTCATTGGCTTATTTGAACACCCCACTCATCTACACTACATATTTGGAATCATAAAGGCTTGTTAAAGCTGAAATATTGAATAAATATACTTTCCTCTTTATTGTGCACTGTAGTGGAAGCCACTACTCTGCTAAGTATACATGAGAATAATGCAGGTAAACTACATGATTTCAGGTGAGCTATTTCAAGGAGTAAGTCTTACCATGAGCTCTGAAAAGTCTGTCTTGGCAGTCATCTGAATAACTAATACCAGTGCGTCGAAGATCAGTGAGGAATTCCTTGTTCTTAACTGGAGGTGGGATATCAGCTGCTGTAATCTCTGGCTGAAGAAAGAAAAGAATTGAAAAGAAAATCAATTTATTTAGTTGTCTTAGCAACAAGTTACTAGTTAACTCCTAGTTTTCAATTCTATTCCCTGGGTTATTAACTTTTGGTTCCCATTATTGCTGTTGCTTTGCCTCAGGCACAATTCTGTGCCAGTGGCAGTATAAACTGCTAACTCTTTAGCCATAAACTTCAGTGTTCTAATTACTTTCCCCACTTCTCTCTCTCTCACTCTCTCACTCTCTCACTCTCTCTCTCTCTCTCTCTCACTCTCTCTCTCTCTCTCTCTCTCTCCAACACACACACAAATAAAAGTTTACACCAGAAAAATATTAGCCAATATAGTCGTTTAATATGAATTGTTAGCATTCACATGTTTACAGCAATAACTCTTCATATGAACCCACTTATGACAAAAGCATCAGTTCTTCTCTATTTGCTTCTCACCATTCACCCTGGGCCATTAATTTCAGGAACAAACACAGTCAAAAAAGAAAGAGAAAGGGATTAGCTAATCCTTACCTGAGCTGCAATCTTATGCTCTAAACTGATACCACATGTCTTCATCATAAAATCTTTTAGATATGGCAACACTTTTTTACTGAGTCGGTAGCTGGAAACAAATATGCAGTGTGCTCATTAACAATATATGTCAAATTTATATAGAAAATATTGAATTACAAGAGAAAAACGTTGAAGAACATATTGTTTCTTTTAATTCTTTTAGTCTGTTTTTTTCTTTTTTATAAAGACAAAGCAAGTAAATTGGTTTCAAATTCTAGCACAAGACCAGCAATTTCAGGGGACAGGATAAGTCAACAACATTGAACCCTAGTGCTCAACTGGTACTTATTTTATTAATCCCAAAAGAATGAAAGGCAAAGGTTGACCCTGGTGGAATTTGAACTCAGAATATAAAGCTGGATGAAATGCAGATAAGCATTTCACCCAGCATGTTAATGATTCTGCCAGGTAGGTGCCTTGACAAAGCAAGTTAATTAACAAGAATATTGTAGGTACATCTAAACAATAGTCCTCAGCCATTTAATTATCATAAGCAATATGAATATAGCACATGGAAAACAAAAATATTTTTTGAATGTTATTGTAGTATTCATATAATTTTAAGGACAACATAGAAAATTATATGTGCAGGCAACATACTGCCTCAGGTCTCTACCATTATTTTCTCATTATCAGGCCCTATAGCCTAGAAACTATTCCACAGCATGGCTTAAATATCATCATTTTCATGCCAGCTTTTCCATGCTGGCATCTGTTTCACGGATCTATTTTAGCATAGTGTCTCAACACTAGTTACAAACCCTTCGATATCTTCATTGACAGGCCCAGCATCCTAAGATCATACTTCACCACTTCTTCCCACATTTTCAGTTTTCTCCTCTTCCACACGCTCTTTCCACTTAACATCATATGACACTTTTGCATCCAACTATTGCTTTTTGTACACACCACATAGCCATATTCTCACTTGCTTACTAAGGAAAATCATTTGTTGTCAACAGAATTAACAGTTCCCCGAACTTTTTCTACCTTCTCCTATCTATGGTTACTATGATTTCACAACACCCACCTCCTCTGCTTAATATGTCATGACAGTAACAGAAACTACCAACTTCTAAGTATTTGAAAGACATCATTTGTTAGGAGCTCTTACTGTTATTTATACTTGTAATTTTATTAAATGTGAATTCCATCTTTTCTGTCTGTCAAAGATAAAGTTCCAACCTACTCTCTTTCTGCATATTCAACATAGCCATTTCCCAGATGGAAGTGGTGTTCTGTTTAGTTTCCGACTTTTATCTTAACTAAATTGCCATTTATACCTCTTGATTCTAAATACTGCTTTGACGTGTAATTTTCCTTCTAATTCTTTACCTGAAGCAGGAGTTTCCATGTACAACTAGTCTTAGACTCCTCTGCTACGGCCTCAGGGTATCATTAGTTCTTAAATTGCATCTCATGTAAACCAAATTTTCTCCTTGATTGGTCCATTAATCTAATACCGTTATAGTCAGCCGAGAGAGGGAGTGGAATTAAGGGCAGTGGCCAGGTGAAAGGTTAGAGTATAATGGAGAGACAGAGATAGTTGTCTTACTATAAAGGAGATTCTTGGATACCCCAACAGGACAAGGAAAGAGAGGAAAGGTTAAAGTTAGAGAGAAGGATAGAGAGAGAGACAGTCAGAACAAGAGAGAAAAGTAGATGGCGTTGGAGATGTATTGGGAACTATCTATAGGGAATAATGGGGGAGTATTAGAAGTACAGAAAGGACAGAAGAGGATGTTCTATAAGGGTATGAGGGGATACGTTTAGCAATGGGGAGGACATGGCTGTAGCAAGTGATGGTGAGAGAAAAGGGAGTGAGGTGTGGTAGATATGTGAGGGCATGGAAAGTGTGTGGATTGGCATGTGAGGGAGAGTGGAGGGAGGAGCCTGCAGTGGGTGGCAATCATTGGTAGTGGGATGAAAGGGTGCTGGGAAGACGGGTTATGGCGTAGATTTGACAGAGAACAGATTATGTGTGTGCATGTGCATGTGAGAGGGGGCATGGCTGCAAAGGACATGCCTGTATGTATGGAGGACCATGATTCTACATATTTTAACATGTCTTCTCAAGCACAGCAAATTTCCAGAAGTCTCAGTCCCTTGTCACCATCTGAAGATTATTTCTCACCACTCCATCTCATGTCATCCTGTGTCTATCCCTTCCACAGGTTCCTTCCACAATTAGAGATTGGCACTTCTTTATGCAGTTGTCCTCATCCATACACATCACATGACCATACTAGCACAGTCTTCTCTCTTACACACTACATCTGATGTCCCTTATACCCAATTTTTCTCTTAAAATAATTACACTCTGTCATACATGCACACTGACATTACCCACCCAGTTGAGCAGCTGACTTCATTTCTTTCAAGCCTACACTTGGCTTCTCTAGTTGCAGCCCATGTGTCACTGCCATATAACACAGCTGTTCAAACACAGGTGTGAGCAAGAGGCCCTTTGTTACCAACAAAAGTTAGTAGCTCTCTGAACTTTGCCTGGCCTGTTCTTATTCTAACAACTACACTTTCAAAGCATCCACTTTCACTGCTAACTTGGTCACCTAGGTAACAGAAGTTATCTACTACTTTGAAAGATTCCCCCAGACATTTGAGGAAGTTTATTTCCTGTACATTCCTAGTGTTTATTGTACTGGCACATCTGCCACATTCAAAGACTACTTTCTCTGTTAACCTTCTTCTAGCACCGCTGCACCTCTTATGCTTCCCTAGTTTGCACTGAGTACACTATATGGAATTTCTACCAATGCCCTTTCAATATATCAAGAAGGGCCATCTCCCTGAAGGGATTAGTGATTTGATGTTTTCCAACTTACTAGGATTTTGGTCTTTGCTAAATTAATTCTAAGGCCCTTTGATTCCAGACCTTGCTTACACACCTGAAATTTCTTCTCTAGTTCTGATAGGGATTCAGCTATAAGAACAAAGTCATCAGTTAAGGGAGCACTAAGCAGTGATGTGTATAAATGCAATGTTATTACCAGTTCGAATATGCTAGTAGCACATTCAAACTTGTAAACAAGCCATTCACTGTGTTTTGTCACAGAAAATGTTTCCCTGTAGACAAATGGTGTAAATACACATAAATCAGCTTGCAGTGCCACCCATCCAAACCGTAAGATGCAAACATTTCAGAGTGGTTATCTCCTCTCCATCACAGAAACTGGACAATGCTGCTACAAGCTGGTATAGGTGTATTTACACCATTTGTCTACAGCGAGAAATTTTCTCCCTGACAAAATACAGTGAATGGCTTGTTTGCAAGTTCAAATGTACCACTGGCATATTCAAAATGATAATAACATTGCAAAGTCATCGGTGTAGAGGAACTCCCAAGGGCAGCCAGTCTTGAATTCCTCTATTATATTCTACAAGTGGTAATATCCCTTTCCTCATCTGTAGCACAATTTAAGCTCAGAATTACAAAGTGAAAACATTTGTAGTAATGCCTGCGCAGTCTTACGCATGCGTAGAATTAAACAAGCAAGCGTTTCCCGCTCAATTCATTCTCTTTCACGCTGGCCAGCGATTGAGCAGGGACGTGTGTTTAAAGCTGTCTCTACATCTTTCGGTCTTATACTCGACAGCTCGTTATTCTCACCTCTAAAGATGTATAACTAAAAGATTTGTATGTTTATCACCTAAATAAATGTTGTTTGAGTTGTTTAGTCTGGAGTTCAGCGTTCCGTCTATTTCTTTAATTTTATAGTAGAAAGTCAGGTATACAATCTAAAGATGTATAACCCACTTTCTACTAAACATTTATTACGTAAACTATGCCTTTTCATTACACCTATTACAACTAGATCTGGCCATTAAAAATCTGGTCTAGCCATTGAAAGTCCAGTTTATTTGTCATAAATGCCCTGTAGCAACAGTGAGGTGTGTAGCCTAAAGGACAGGGTGTAGTGAAGTTACATGGCCTAGTGGTTAGGGTGTTGCACTCATGATCACGAGAATGTGGCTTTGATTCCCAGTCCAGCTATGTGTTTTGTTCTTGAACAACACTTCATGTTGCTCCAGTTTGCTCAGCAGTAAATGGGTACCATACCCTGATGACAGATCGTCATACAAGGGTGAGATGGTGACTTAGGAAAATCACTCAAATGGAGTTTTCACGACCCACATTTTGTATTCAGCAATTGAAAGGGTGAATAACACAACCCAAACCATGAATCCTAACTGGTTGGAATTGGTTATTCAACTTTGTCAAAGGTTGATCGATTGATTATTGTAGCAACAGTAACAAGATATGAATAACTGCTCCTTCAGTTGGTAGACCAGAACTCTAACAACTTAATCAATAATTCCTTGAAAAGGAGAAATGGAAGTTAAGAGTTGATGAAGAGGAAGAACAGAGTCTTACAGATGTTGATCAACTATTTACTCTAATAATCTGAACAGAAGTAAACAGAGTTCGTATCTTGCACCAGAATATAGCACAATACAATACGAGTTCAATCGCAAGAACCATGAATCAAGTATCGGACAAGAACAGGAAAAATATCATGGTGATATTTAAGCAATATTACAAAGAATACATGAATGCACACACATATACACATACACACATAATTTTATTTTAAACCAGCCATATCCAGCCAAAATATTCTACTTGTTTTATGTTCAAACTAGCCAGATCTAGCCTCTTACACCTACCCCACAATATCATTCTAAAGATAAACAATCACATCATCGAAATATTGAAGCTGTAATATAATACAGGATTAATTCAAGACAATGTAAATTAATAAGTATTACATTTGACAGAGTAATCCACATGCTAAAGGGTTAAATAGTTTAATAAATTTAGCAATTTACACAGATACCTTTTTAGGTATATCATTTTCTTAAATGATTGTGATGACCATTTTTCCACTAAAGACTATCAATAAGTTAAAGCAAACTTTTGCAGAATGCAGTAACTGTTTAAAATAAATCACACACAACAATAAATAAAAGATAGTTCTGAAAAAAATGTTACATATGAGGATTGTATGTTGGTTGTGTAAATTTTTACAATAAAATAAACATAATTGTGTTTTATTTACTGACCGATCTCCAGTGAATTCCACTTGACCTGCTTTGTTGACAATAAATTTTGAATCCTTGTAACCCCAGCCATTCCATTTCAACAGTTCCTGTCTAAAGTTCAAAAGAAAAATCTGATAGTAAAACTACAAAATGAATTAGGAAAGGAATACAAAGATACATAAAGAAATAAAATATCTAATATTTGCTCATATAGACGCAGGCATGGCTGTGTGGTAAGAAGTTTGCTTCCTAACCACATGGTTCCTGGTTCAGTCCCACAGCATGGCACCTTGGCCAAGTGACTTCTCCAATAGCCTCAGGCTAACCAAAGCTTTGTGAGTCAATTTGGTAGACAGAAACTGAAAGAAGCCCACTGAACGTGGTTGATGCCAGTGCAACCTGACTGGCTCCCATGCCGGTGGCATGTAAAAAGCACCCACTACACTCTTGGAGTAGAGGGCATGAGGAAGGGCATCCAGCTGTAGAAACCTTACCAGATCAGATTGGAGCCTGGTGCAGCCTCCTGTTTGCCAGTCCTCAGTCAAACCATCCAACCCATGCCAGCATGGAAAACGGACGTTAAGCGATGATGATGATGATGATATATATATATATATATATATATATATATATATATATATATACAAGTGTATATGTTTGTGTATCTGTGTTTGTTCCCACCAACATCGCTTGTTTACATCCCTGTAACTTAGTGGTTTGGCAAAATATACCGATAGAATAAGTACTCGGCTTACAAAGAATAAGTCCTGGAGTTGATTTGCTCAACTAATGGCAGTGCTCCAGCATGGCTACAGTCAAATGACTGAAACAATTAAAAGAATAAAAGAATAAAAGAATAAAAGAATAAAAGAATAAAAGAATTAAAAGAATAAAAGACTAAGATGTTTTAAATTTATTACCTTGAGTTTTTTCTTTGTTATCATTATATTAATGTTTACTTCATTACACTCACAAAATACAATTCAAGACTGAGACTTAAAAGCCTTTCATATTTCTAATTTGTCTGATTGATTTACTCCCTACCATATCCAAATAAATACCTCCCTCGTTGATCCCTAACTTACTGGTCAAAAAAGACATGCATATGTACATCTAGAAACACCAAATAAGGAGCTTCTTATTATTTCAAAGTCACATTTAAATTTTCTAATTGTCATCTATCATAATACATATACATTTTTAACTCATTTTTTAGTTAGAAACAACAAAATAAAATCAATCTACAGTTTCTTTCAGTTCTTTACAAGTAACAAATGATTCACAATACTATTATTAAATTACAGTAACTATCATGATCCGCTGGATGTGTAATGTCAGTGTGCACACACGACACAGTGTAAGTGCTCTGAGAGAAATGTTGGACAGAAGAAGCATTGGATGTGGCGTGCAAGAGAGACGTTTGCATTGGTATGGTCATGGACTATGGATGGATGAGGAGAGCTGTGTGAAGGAGTGCCACTCCCAAACAGTGGAAGGAATCCAGGGTAGAGGGAGACCCAGGATGACATGGGATAAGATGGTAAAGCATGACCTTAGAACGGAGGAAATGACAAAAGACAGAGACCTCTGGAGATATGCTGAGACTGAGAAGATCCGGCAAATAAAGTGAGATCACAGCTGTAACCTACACCAGTGTCACATAACCAGTTAAATGAAAAGTACCCTTAGATCGCAGGGCAACATGCCATGCTTGAGGAGACCTATTCAGTCAAGTACATCAACATCAAATCACAATCAAATGGAAATTGTAGTTGTCCCCGTGCCCGTGGCATGTAAAAGGCACCATCCAAATGTGGTCGATGCCAGCCCCCTCAACCCGACTGGCTTCTGTGTCAGTGGCACGTAAAAAGCACCATCCGATCGTGGTCGATGCCAGCCACCTCTGGCCCATGCCGGTGGCGCGTAAAAAGCACCCACTACACTCTCAGAGTCATTGGCATTAGGAAGGGCATCCAGCTGTAGAAACACTGCCAGATCAGACTGGAGTCTGGTGCAGCCTCCTGGCTTTCCAGACCCCAGTCGAACCACCCAACACATGCCAGCATGGAAAATGGATATCAAACGATGATGATGATGATGATGATCTTAAAATTTGTAGCTTGATATATTTATTTTAAAATATAAACAATATATTTACAACACTTATGTAAATGTATATTAATATATTTTTATTGATTCTAAGCGTAATCAGACAAATTAAAAATATGAAAGGCTTTTAAGTCTCAGTCTTGGATTGTATTTCGTGAGTATAACGAAGTAATTATTAATATAATGATAACAAAGAAAAAACTCAAAGTAATAAATTTAAAACATCTTAGTGTTTTAATTACAATCCACTGATGAGTACAAAAAGACATTATATGATAATACTATGCATTATTTCATTGATGATATCATGGTCTTTTTGAAAGAAACAGCTCTGGGATAATTGAATAAATTAATAATCCATCATTCACAACAAAATCTGCTTCATTTCATTTTATTTGAAAACATTTATTGAACTCATTGAACTCAATTTAATGAATTAAATCTTACAATGATCATTTGCTTGTGTGTGTGTGTGATTACGTGTGTGTGTGATTACGTGTGTGAGTCTTTGTGTGTGCTTGTCCCCCCATCACCCCTTGACAACCGGTATTAATGTGTTTACATCCCCATAACTTAGCAATTCAGCAAAAGGGACTGATAGAGTAAGTACTAGGCTTTAAAAAATAAGTCCTGGGGTCGATTTATTTGACTAAAACCCTTCAAAGCATGGCCACAGTCAAATGACTGAAACAAGTAAAAGAATATAACCCTCATTTTTAAGGCCATTCTCTGCTAAAGCCAGGATTAGCCTTACAGGCCCTATGGCAGTATCTTGATTCCTCATTTAAGCAAGATGCCTTTCCTGTCACCAATTCTTTTAGCTACCTCTTATGATGATATGCAAGTATTGTGCTTTAACATGACATCAGTGTGAGAGCTTCTATGTGGCCTCTTTCTTCCTTCTAAAAAGAAGGAAGAATGAGGCATCAAATAATGAAGTTCTAGAAATACTATATCTGAAAACAAAAATGGAATGATCAATAATAGACTGCCTTTAACCAGAGGTCTGCTCAACCAGGGCAGACAGTAACAATCATGGGTGCATACTAACTCAGTAATGTAGCATTAGGTGAGTGGGGAGTGAACCACTCAGGGCACCCACTTTACATGCATGTGTTCATAATAGTTGAAGGTATGCTATGCTTAAGGAAGAGGGCAACCAAAATCCTTGCTACACCACTGCACTAACTCCAACCATACAACATAACACTTTATGTAATACATCTTGCCCTGTGCCGGCTGCCATTCCCAGTGGCATCAATGCAGTCCATTGATGAGTTGTGCCAGCAGTGACAGCCAACCAGTTTGACATCAGAGTGTTTGTTGCATGAGGGCGCATTGCCTAGTAGTAAGGGTGTTGTACTCAGGATATCATGGTTTCAGTTCCTGGACCAGGCAGTGCACTATGTTCTTGAGGAAAATATCTCATATCTTGTTGCTCTGCAATCACTTCAACGTCTGACATGCAGCATACTGTACACTTGTACAGACAGTGTCGATTTGATTGAAGGAGTCAGCTTATGTGCAGCACAAACATTTGATCACGATAAACAAATCATCTATGCAAGTCGATCAGTAAGAAATTGCAGAACTCTTTTCCTCCAATCGAGAGATTACCATTAAATTAAGATGGTACACATCAAATACTCACAATAATCACCATTGCACACACACACAAAAGACTTCAGTTAAAGTCATCATGTAAGACATGCTGATGTAATTTAAAGATAAAGAAGACAATAAGAAACATACAAACATCATATATTTCTTCACTGGTCAAAGTAAAGAAAGAATGTCACTAGCTTACAGACTAGATATCAATATGAGCAATACTAGTCCTGCCAAGGTTACAAAATTCCCAATCACAAAACTTTACAGGGTTGCCTGACCTGTAGGAAGTAACAACCAACCTCTCCCAACCTCAAATCACACTAACCATCTCTTAAAAAACAAAGGATGCTTTGGAGAATGTAGTTCCTGATATACAAAAGGACAGAACAACCACAACCAGAACATCTCTGATCATAGGTTTACCCATTCAGGGTTGACCTGGGATTAAACAACCTTTCAAGCATCAAAAGTCATGCACATGTATAGGCTCCACTCTGTACATATCAGCATGATTTAATTAACTTATAAGTTTTGTTACTTTGTTCCTTTTTTTTTTTAAATCCTGTCCACATCTGTATTTTATATTATTAGTTTCTACTCCATAATTTTCCATAATGGAAATAACATAACTTTCATCAAAACCTTCATATATAATCACTCTTCTTGGTTATTTTTATGAGTCATATCCTTGAATGCTCACATTATCTCACCCAGACAAGATCACCTCATAGCTGATAATTGAAACTGTCACTTGATTAGTCTCTCAGACACTAAGTAACAATATAGGCCATCCCTTAACTATTTCTCACCCCACTAGCATTTCACCTTGAGATATTTATTCTAAAGTCCATATCAGTTGTTCTGTGGATGAACAAGCCTAGATATGTGTACCTTTCAGTTTCAATATACTATCTTGGGATACATTATATACTTTGGTTCACTTTTTCAATTAACCAGTTCAACTGAGCAACTACTTTAATGCTCGAGTTCACATTCATTCATATTTTTTTAAACAAATTTCTTGAGGCCTGACACACCTAGCAATAGCATACATGGTTTTAATACAAATATAACTCATGAAAAAACACTAAGTTTAATTTGAACTAAATCTAGGTAGTTGAAAAATGTGTCTACAATATATACTTTCTTCAGTGGTACAGCATGGGTTGCGTGGAGTATGCAGATTATACAGGGTGGCCACGTTATATATGTGTACTTACTGTAGTTGAAGGTATGCTACATTTAAAGAAAGGGACAACCAATTTGGCTACCAAGTGGGGCAGCCAAAAGACATGCTGCATCATCGGCTTTTCTGTTCAACTCATATTTGCTGTCACATATCTACCAATCTGACTACAATCAGAGAGATCTGATGAATTTTGTCTGTGGTATTTCTGACTAACACCATAATTACTAAACTTATGACCCCACAGAATTTCTATCTCATGATAAAGCCAACAAGTGTGCTACTCACAACTCTTGAGACTGGAATATGACCTCCACTATAGACTGTCAGTTTGATACTTGTTCCAGGGAGTTATCTTGGAAACATTTTTAATTGTTCCTGTATCTTTCATGTTTTCTTGAAAAACAGCTCTCACTGATTGTGATTATTACGATTTATAAAATAATCTATAGAATTCTGTTTCGTTATCATCATCATCGTCATCATCATCATTTAATGTCTGTTTTCCATGCTGAGCTGGGTTGGACGGTTTGACCAGAGCTGGCAAGTTGTTTTGGTATGGTTTCTATAGCTGAATGCCCTTTCTAATGCCAACCACTTTACAGAGTGTGCTTGATGCTTTTACATGGCACCACATGGGCACTTTTATGTAACACTGCACAGGCGTTTTTATGTAACACTGCACAGGTACTTTTACATGTTGCTGCATAAGTGCTTCACTATATCTTAAGCCACTTCTATGCATAATGTAATTTTTTAAAGATTCTTCTACTGCAATTGTACACATTCTATTATATGTTGTTCAGGTATATTTCAATGTTCAAGTATATTTCAAGAGCAAAGATTCAAATATCAGAAAAGAATCAGCCATCTAGTATCCTACAAATTCCTTATAAGATGTTCATAAATTGAAGGATGTTATATTCCATGATTCATCATCATCATTGTCGAGGGCTGGCGAGCCAGAAGGCTGCACCGGGCTCCAATCCGATCTGGCAATGTTTCTACAGCTGGATGCCCTTCCTAATGCTAACCACTTCAAGAGTGTAGTGGGTGTTTTTTACGTGCTCCTCATAAATAGCATTATTGCAAACTGGACACCTGTCTGAATAGAAGCAACTATAATTTGACTGGAGAGAAGTGATTATTTAAAATGCAACTATTTAGAATGTTACAAATGTGAATGTGCTAGGAATCACATAATTAAGATCTCTACAGTTGAAAATCTCAACTTCATCTCAAGATATTGATTTTTGTTTGTTTCTATCACAAGAGCAGATGGAAGTGAATTCCACAAAAAGACATGATTTCATAGGACTTTACACATCAAATTAGTCTGCAAGCCTCCATTTCCAGTGAACTGCTCCTGACAGATCTATATAGTCATGCTCATAATTATTGACGCCTCATGTTAAAAATGGGATTTTATTGAATTTCTTGCTAAAATTAGATGTCTATGAAAACGTTCTTATGTCACAATAATGTGAACAACTAAAGCATAAATAAATTTTGTCAAAGGAGGACATCTGGGGATGTTTAATATGGCAATCTCAGCCCATAAAAATTTCAAGCATTGTTCAGAATTATTGGTAGCTACATAACGATTTGATTATTGTGCTGCAAAAAACACTGGTTTGGGCTACAATGTGCATTGAATAATAGAGGTTATGTCACCCTGAGAAAGTTTTAAAATACAGAAACTTCTAGAATAATGTTTGGCAAGGCTACATGACATCACTTGTACAAAATTTTTGCAACCTTCTTTTGGTCAACAAACTATTCTATCTGCGACATCATGGTGAAGGTGCAGGAACACAGTTCTGACTCAAAGGAAGAAGATCATAGATGCTTACACAGCTAGGTATGGGTATACAACAAAATCTAAGAATTTCAGTATGCCAAGTTAAACTGTTCACAATATAAGTGTGAAGCATCAATAAATTGTTTTGAAAATCCAACTTTTGTTTTGTGTTCCTTAAACAATTCTGCCTACACTGACCAAACTTTTTGTAAGCAGATACTAATTTTAGTAGGAAATTCAATAAAAACTCATTTTTGACAAAAGATGCCAATAATCGTGAGCAAGCTTCAACGACCCAGCAGGGAGCCTGCACATGAAACCATTTTCCACCATTCCATGCTTTTTGTATGCAAGTTGGTGGGGTTCACTCTGAACACTAATTTTTATCACAGTGGATGTACTGGCCACCTCAGACACTAAATGAAGAGCATCCTTGGAGGAAGCATGCAGACCAAAACCTGCACCACAACACAGACAGTGTCTGACAATATTTGTGGGTGTGTGAAAGTGAGTCGGGGGGGGGGGGGGTCAGTGTTGGCAATGTCAGTAGACATCCACTGATTCAGACTACTACTAAATAAGCACCACTCTGATAGAATCACAATTGCTACTGTTCAGATAGATTTCCAATTAGCAATAACCTTTTACAAGAATAGGATACTGGAATAGAACTGATGCTCCAGTTTATGGAGTTCCTGTTAGAAGAGTTTATCTAAGGATTGTAGGAAACTAGATGGTTGGTTATTGTCTCACATTGAAGTCTTTGCTCTTGGAACATACCAGCAAATTGTAAATCATATCAAAGTTATACTGAAAATTCAATTGTCAGTTAGTGGCTCAAAACGTTTCGCATTTATGTTAATACGACATCACGTTATTGCCAACAACCAAAACAAGGATTGACAGTCCTAACTAATATGATTTCTTTACAATGTTTTGACTTGATAAATAAGTCTCGGCAACAGTGACATAACTTGACCTTCTTACTGCCCAAACGATCCTTAACTTTGCCAGGCAGCTTGCGTAAAACACAATATATATAAAATGTCATCCATAGTCAGCCCTCATTAAACAAGGCTATAATCAGGTGTTTTTATCGAAGCCACTCCATCAGACATGGTATATCTAGAATTACAATATCTTTCTAGTTTTCAGTAAGGTATTAATTATCTAAGGGAGATTTAGCTCAGATTGTTTAGCTACTATTTCAGGTAGGTCAACCAAACATATAGAAGATTCTTCATTCATTTGAACTATCAAGCTTTGATCCCTAGTTAGAAATCACTTGTACAATATTTCAATTATCCATTTCAATTATCACTGTTTACAAATATAATTAACTGTTTCAGTTAACACCACAATTACTAATACAGATTCTCAATATATATAACTGCAGACTCAATGAATAATGTTACCAAAAACAAACCAAAAACAGGGAAATTCAAACAAAATAGAAATAATTCGTATATATTCCCTGTTCGTATCCTCACTTACACCCACTAATGCCCTTTTATATAAGTATGAATGACCATCACAAGACTCAGTTCCATGATCCCTTGAAGAATTGCTCACTTTTCAATATTTTTTCAAGAGTAAAACCAACAGTATACAAACTGTTACAAGATTAATCTAAATACATTTTCTCCAATATTTACATTACAATTTTATTTTCGTTTACTGTAGAATGATGGGATGTAAAATTGGCAGCCAGGGCAAAACAAGTAGTTTCTGATTTCTCGTTATTTTCTCTATACCTTCTTGAAATTATTACATTGCAAGTATTGCATAATCTTTGAGAGTAAAAATTGTTGAGCATAGTTGTTGTTGTTGAAGTTGAGAAAGTTTGAAACAGTCAGGTAACTGGTACTTTTATTTTAAGAAATTTTTCTTCAACTTTGACCCGATTGCAGTTGAGGTTGCTAATGAAATATCATGATAATTTTTGGTGTTTAACAATCAATATTCTTTGCTATGCTGATTCCAAGTCAATATTTTCCCACATTAATGTCTAATTTGAAAATGATGTCTAAATTGGGACAAAATGAGTAATGACTAATTTCAATTATTTCTTCTCTTTAACTGCACGGTGTGCAAATATATTAGGTAGAGTGCCACTCCAGCAGATCGTGAAGGGGTTATAGAGATTATTTTAAGTGGAGTTTTTAGATTTAGTCGAGTTTGCTATTTTTCCATGATCCTCTTTTATTTGACCTAGATATTTTAAATTTGTGTTGCATTTCTGATCTTTCTGATGCTCAAAGGATGGATATTGATGTGTATGAGTCTTTTTTCAAATGTAATTCTGGAGAATTAAGGAGTCTTTTTTCAAATGTAATTCTGAAGAACTGAAGAAGCAAAATTATCTAGTCTTGTCTTACTCATTTTGCCCCAGCTAAATTTGTCGTTTATATGCACAAAGAGAACGGTGACAATTTTCTGAAATAGTTTTCTGTATGTTATAGTGTCTTTAATCCATTTCCAGACGGTCACTTGCTTAGCTGATATAGTTTTAGTAAAGTAGTGAACGTTTGTAAAAAGGATATTTTTCCTCAAAGTCAAAAAAGCAGTAAATCTTACACATTCTGCCCACCGATCCACCCTATATGATATTATATGTATAGATTACTTATATACGGTAAACAAAAGCAAACTTGTAATGTAAATATTAAGGAGAAAATGTTTACAATGAAATAATTCCTTCCATTTGCTTCTTCAGAGGTCACTTCCGGTTAACATTTCTCGAGTAGAATCTAGACATTGATATTCGGACAATTATGTAAAAATGTGAATTTCACCGCTATAATAATTTGCAGCTGGTATAATAAATAAATTTTTACAATAACAAAAGGGGAGGGGCAAATAAAAAAAATAGTAAGAAACATAATTCAAGAGAATCAGTGTGACTAACCGGCGTTTTGGTATCGTAGGTGCCTCTTGATCGACATATAATTTATCAAAATTATCTCTAGAGTCTTTCATTTGCACTTTCACTGTGTCTGTTATTATTTCAGAACTATCTGTCGCGTGTTGGGGAACACTGGAAGTCCTGACACTTTCGTTCACGTCGGGTACACGTTTGTCGTCCGACATGTTTTAAGTACATGTGATCAGATTCAGAATAAGATCGAAAAAGCTGTTCGTTTTTTTTATTCAAAGATTCCGTTAAACTACAACACTGATGTGGCGGACTATGAACTCTACACACACGCACCGAGATACATACACACATATATATATATACATAGACCCGCAGCTTGTGATACACTTACACATATATATATACACACACTAATATTTATGCGTAGACGTATAAAAATATCTATACGTATATAAACGAGAGGGAAAGGGAGTAATTAATGTTTATCGTAGAATTAATTCATTTTCAGGAACCTGAAATGCTAATCTGATGTTGCTTGAGTTTCTAACAAATGAATTATATACTTGCTTGAAACTTAAGCTTTACTCAAGTAGTGATAGATTGATGGATAAAAATAAGAAATATAGATAATATGAAAATACACATGGTAAATCACACACGCATATAAAATAAGATCTATATAATATATAGACATAATACACGTGCATATATTATAGAAGGTGGGCCAAAAGTCACGCACCTAAATATTTGGCATACTACGTTATTATTCATTTTGTTCCTCATGTACAAGTGCGTGTGTATTCATTATTTTATTTGTTTTATTCAGTTTTTCTTTCAAATTGAAGCAAGTCTTACACACACACAGGGTTGGCCAAAAGTCACGCATAAAATAAACATAGTTTGTCTTTTGTCTGATATACAGGGAATGTGTATAAGACAATGAAAGTAGCAATGCTCTTTATTTAAACTGTCTTTCAGAACACTTTATTTTAAAGAAAATAATATTTGTAGACGTTGATGATATACATAGATGTTTTAGTGTCAATTCTATAGAATCACTCATCCATAACCGTGTGTTTAATATGTGGTGAGTAAAATAATAAAAAGATCTATTTTGTCTTTTTGTATTAAATGAGAACAATGAATTTTTCAAGCGCTCAAATAATTTTTGAAAATATTTTTCTTCCATGAAAAATATTTGCTTTTTTTCTTGACACCCAAATAGTGTACAGACATTTAAAAATATTTTTTATTATTGCCAGTAATAAATACAAGCAATGGATATGATTGTTCACTGGTCTCTGGTTTATATGGTCAATCCTTCAATATTGATCTAATTTTTCTGTGTATTATTGCTATTGTGCAATCCTAAATCAACCTCAATCCAACCATAGCCATTCGATCCTCCTCCTCCTCGATATTGCATATCTAGGACTACCTTCTCCCCAATGTCCCTCTCTTTTCAAGATAGCAGGGTGAATTTGGCTGCTATTTCTAGCCGATCGAACACTCACAGTCTTCGCCTTTGACTCGTCTCTCTCTCTCTCTCTCTCTCTATATATATATATATATATATATATATATATATATATATATATATATATATGGCGGTTTTAATTATTTACTTATTCATGTTTAATTTATTGTAAGCTAACGTGTTGGTAATACAAATGTCTGGTGATTGAGACTGGGATGAGATCGCCAACATTGGTTTAGCTCTTTTTTTTTTTTTTAACTTCTTCCGATGTATTTTCGGTTTCTCTAACTTTCGTTTTTGCTGTATTTGATCTGTTGATGAATCTGGGTGATATGATTCATCTACAGTTCCCGCGCTTCGAATTTTCTTAAATTTACCATATAGACATTACAACCTAGCAGAAGACGTTTCTTATATCATAATAGCTACCAAGCTGCTCGCTGTTGTTTAGGTTATCTGTTAATTTATAACATACATACTAGCTATTATTATATAGGTTATTAGCCGGTATGTATTCTAAATTTTTGTTTGCTAATGTAAAAGGCCTACGTGCATCTAGACCATGCCTTCATACTATATTAGGTTCATCCCTTAAACTTCTACTATCAACCTTTACTATACACCCCTTAAGGGTAACAGTCGGCACACCAGCACAGACATTTGTGTATGAATAACAAACATATGTTAAATTCAAATTAAACACTATATATATATATATATATATATATATATATATATATATATGTCATTAATATGTGTTATTTGTATGTATGTAAATATATATAGAGAGAGAAGAGATCATTTATGTGCGTGTGTGTGTGTATTTCTCAGTTATTCGTAAGTCTGGAAAAGTTCACCCAACACGAGAAAGCGAGAGGTTATATTTGTATACCGCTGAGCTGTATATTACTAGTTATGATATATAACTGATCAGAATGTTACCATTAATTTCATATCAACTACTGCACTTCACAACAGCTGGAAGCGCTTCTGGCCAATATGTCTGAAGAATTGTCGATATTGCAAAGTGCAGTAGTTGACATGAAACCAACAGTAACATTGTGACTAGTTATATACCATAAACAGTAATATACTGATCAACTATATATTTGGTTTTTATTGACTCTAAACTTTAAGCACTCTAACAAGTAACTAGCTTCAGCCTGTCCCTTGCACATAAACACTTGTTAGTAGATACTCGACACTTCAATGTAGCTCGACACGAACTCGCAACAAAATAGGTATTTTGTGTGTTTGGGATCACCCTGAGAATGGAGAATCAAAATGAACATTATGAACACCTCGTGCTTTTTTTTAATTTTTAAAAAGGCAGGAAAGCAGTGGAAACCTGCAGGAAGATATGAACTGTGTATGGAGAGGATGCTGTTATTGATGTGGTTTTCAAGATTTTGATTGGGAAGTTTTTCAGTTCAAGATGCACCTCATTTTGGTCAGCCGAGATTAACAGTGGTACCATTATACAACTAGGATAATCACAGATATTCCCTAAATATCGATATCAAGCGTTGAAAACCATCTGTATCAACTTGGTTATGTCAGCAGGCTCAACGTTTGGATCCCACATTAATGAATTGCAGAAACATGAATAAAACAATCCTTTTTTAAAGTAAATGGTGACGGGATGAAAAATGGATCATCTATAACAATGCAAAACACAAACAAACGATCATGGAGGAAGTGCTGTGAACCACTACAAACAACCTCCACAGCAGGATATCACCTGAAGAAGGTTATACTTTCAATTTGGTGGTATTGGAAAGGTGTTGTCTGTTATGAGCTTTTTGCCATGAACCATCAATTCAGGTGTATTGTGTACTGTGACCAGCTGAACAAATTAAACACAGCAATCTACCAGAAGCATCTATTACTTGCTAATCATAAGAGCATTGTCTTTCATCACAACCATTTACCACTCACTCTATTTGATTTATCCTATTATCTTTCTATTATTTCTTTTCTTGCTTATCTCCCCCCTCTGAAATTTCAAGGGAACTTCACTGATCTATGGTTTTCCCTAAGTTTTTCTCCTTGAATTATAATTAGCTGAAATTTCATTGATTAGAACTAATACTCTATTAGTTCTTCAATAGTTAATCAGAGTACTTTTATCAAGATTAATTAATCAAGTGAATAATACAGGAATTTATTAACCATGACAATCCTTAGTGTAGTTAACTCTCTAATGCAATATAACACTGTAAATGTCTTCTTTTTTTTTTTTTTTTTTTTAGATTAAAGTCTGCAGCTATTCTTTGACATGTTTCAACAGAGTTAGATGTCATGCTTAGTGCTTACCATCCACTGATATACAAGCATGTTCTGCCACTACTAGCCTTGATGAATGAGGTTGCTAAGTCTAATGACATTTTTGGAATAGAAATACTTTTAAGCCTTTAACTGTTCTTCATATACATTCTCATTCTGCTCTCCACCATCATTGAAGTGACAGATTGTAGTCCCACCCACTTTATATTTTTTAAATGTTGGTTATTCAGATTAGAAATTTCATTTATTAATAATCTGTTGATTAATCCAACATGTCACAGCTCACTTGTTTGTTTGGTTAGCCTGATGAGTTGAGAGTTGCACAACACATGTAATGGATGTTGTGCATATTGCACAGCTGACTGTATTATGTTTATGTTTCAATACAGACTCTTAATGAAACAATTGTAAAATACCACATAACTCATTTGTCTGTTTTTATTATGCTTTTATGCCACACTTAAGGTTTCATTCAGCATGGTATACTTTTGGATACTATTGGAGCTGTGGATTACCTAACAGCAATGAACTTCCCTTTATCAAATGCATCACATGTTATGATGATGGATTAATTAACTGTCTGTTTTGCATCATTCTGTCCAACCAATTCATGGTATGCATAGTTTTGATTTCAGGGGATTCATAAAGTATCGAGGCACATTAATCCAACAGGTCACAGTTCATGTGTTTGTTTGGTTAGCCCGATGAGATGAGAGTTGCATAACATATATAATCTTATGGATGTTGCACATATTGCAGAGCTGACTGTACTATGTTTATGTTTCAATACAGACTGTTGATGAAACTATTTCAAAATACCACATAACTCATTTGTCTGTTTTTATTACAAAACCATATACTTTGCATGAAGCATTGTCTGATTTAGATAAAATGATTTTGATTTTTTTTTTTAAGCCAAAACAATGCAAGTTATAAGAAATAATACAAATTAATGGTTTGTACTTTTACCTTGTATTTCAATATTTTGGGGTTAAGATCCCTCTTCAGAAAATCATTAGAAGTATGATGCTGTAAGCTGACTTCTCAGAACAGTATTATTTGGGTGGAGTGGGTTCATAAGTCACAGAAAAAAAAGCACATTCAGTATAAAGTAATAGCAGAATAATGTTCAGTCAAGCAGAGTTAATCACATGAAATCCTGTTTCTCTAAGCAGAAAGTATGATTAAACAACTACCAATCATGGTTGCCTGAAAAAGTTGTTCTGGCTGTTTAGAGAAACAGGATTTCACTTTGCTTAACTGAACATGGCCCTTAATTTTATAATACTGTATTAAAATCACATTCACTGATATTAAAACTGGGTGTTTCCTCTACCGAGGTCAATTAAAGGTCTTCTATAACAGAATGTTGAAACCAATTTCAAAAGACATCATTCTAGCTTGACATCCAGCATGGACTTTACACTGCTCAGTTGACTAGTTTGTCAACAAATGCCACAATGATTTAAGTATTCTTGATTTGAAAAAGTGGCGCAGGAGATTAAAGTATTCTCCATTAGAACTTAACACTACCTGGAAACTCTGTAACTGGGATGTTATCATTATCAAACTGAATGACATCATAATGGTTTGCTGGACCAACATTTTCAAGTAAGAAGCAGTCCACCAACCCTCTCTTCTACAACAAGCTTCCTAAGGACATTAACTGCCACAATAAGAAGCACGCTCCACAACCATATATAAATAAATTTCTTCTGTCAACCTAACCACACCCAACATTTCCACCATTTACATCCTCCCCCAAATCCACAATCCCGCCACTCTCTTATGTCCACTTGTAACTGTCTCACTGAACTGCTCTCATGGTGCCTCAACAAATGCTATCATTACTCATCTCTGCCTTACTAACACACATTAAGGACAGCAACCATACTCTAAATTCTTCAGCTTGTGTTTTTTTTTCTCCAGGACATTCCAAACTTATATTCACTCCCTCATGGCACTGCCTCATAGTAACAGACTATTTGTCTTTAAGCACTTCCTAAACCACCACCGTCAATACATACCCTCCTCTACTACTCTAAATTCATCTTCACATCCAATTGGTTCACTTATTCAAGTGAAGCTTTAGACATGAGTCAATGAAATTGCTATAAGTATTAAGAAGGAACCAAATTATGCAAGTATCTTTGCAAGCCACATTGCGGCATAGTCGGGTGGGGGGTGAGTGCCAGCAGGTTGATTCCAGCTATTCGTGTGTGAATAATGTTATTGACAAAATTCTTGCTGCTGGCCAGCAAAGAAATGAAATAAACAGTTTCTGCCTTAACCTTATCAATATTCCTTCCCTTCCTTCTCATTCTAATCCTTTCTTTCTTATGTCCTTCTTATTTTCTCTCTGCTTCCAAATTCTCCTCCTCTTACTCTCTCCTATAACTCTTCTCTCTCTTGCCACTTTCCTCCTCTGCATGCAGAACAGCTAATTTTCAGCTATTTCCCAGTTCTTCCCCCCTCTATATTGATGCTCTCATGGATTTAGGACAAGCAAAAACTTTCCTTACACTCTGACAAAGGAATTTGTCTAAAATATCAGCACACAAACTTAAGTAACTTTGCACTCACCAGTAAATACAAAATATCACTTAATACAAAACATCACTCATCTTCCTGGAACAGGGTTTTTGTTATATATTTGTTTTTACACACATCCTCATCAGCTTGGAGGAAGCCTTTCACTGAGTCATTTACTTTGTGGTTTGGTGGCATATGAAGAAGCTAAGGGGTAGATGTACAGGGATGTTGCAGTAAGGTGAGAGTAAGCCACAAGTGCAGCAATGAATTTAGAGTGCAGGTAGGAGTTCACAAGGGATTGGTTCTCAGTCCCCCCTTGTTCATCATAGTCCTCCGGGCTCTAACAATAGATGTGCATGCATGTGTGTAATTGGTCAATTGCAGAGTCATTAGAGTACTGGTAAATTAATTGCAAACTTTCTTCCAACTCTCTGCACACTGAGTTCAAACTCCACCAAGGTCAAGTTTACCTTTCATCCTTTGGGGTTGTACTGGCTTAATGCTGGTATATTTTCCTTTCATGTCTTATATCCTGGATGTTCTACTGAGCTAAAAGCAGAGGGATTGAGAAGATGTCTATGTTTGCTTGGGACTATATGAGCACTGTAACTATGATGATGATATGATGTGTGTGTGTGTGTGTGTGTTGGTATATTACAGTGTCCACATCTGTTTTTATGTTTAATACTGTCTGAAAACATGTCGTCTGGGTTATGTCTCATTACTTACCAATATGATAAAAAGAAAGTTCCTAACTTAAAATAAGGTCTGGGTGTCAATGTAATTAACTAAAACCCAGCATAGCTACAGCCCAAACATCTATCATTGCTCCATTGACCTCATTAAGGCCTTTAATTCATTGAACTGTGTTGCATTATGGGAAATTCTCAGCAAAGTTAGTTATCCTGACAAATTTTTAAGTACAATAACAGACCGAATATCCTGCAAGCTAGGGACCAGAAGTGACAAGGAATTTTGCATTTTCCCGTTTCTTGAAGACATCTTAAGTATATACTTAAAATATAAAATTAGCTATGAAATGTAAAGAACTAAATTGTATTTATTTATTTTTTTTATATATACCCAGGCCTATTCCCCATTTTCTTTAGGAGTGGGTAGCCACAACAAGATACACACCAAGCATTCCATTCATTTCCCAGCTCAAAGAGGTAAGCCCTGTTCTATGCTTAGGCCAAGGCATAGAACGCACCCCCAATATCAGCAGTGGGGCCCAACAGCATATGCTGGTTTACTTCCGCCACATCATGCTGGTTCCATACCCTTTTGAACAACATCAAATTCACTCATCCATCCACAAACACTCCAAGTTTTCCTATCATTTATAAACTCTCTTGTCTCTCTCACTCCAACACCTCTAACTACCAAAGCTTTCCTCACTCTACCCATCAACACAAACCGAGGTTTGTCTCTAATTCTGCTGCCCACTACTTCAGCCTTCATCATCCACCTTACCATCCGCTCCTCATCTATCCCTTCCATCTATTAAATTGTATTTAATAGATTCAAATTAATACTCCTCTAAAGCAGTATCTGCTTGATATTTACTAATCCACTTAAATTCTTAAAATATATCATACTGTATCGTGTATACAGTGTAATGTTTATAGAGTGAAAATTAGATGAAAAATAGTAAAGAACATGATTTCATTTAACAGATAGGCACAGCTGTGTGGTAAGAAACTTGTTTCCCAACCATATTGTTCTGGGTTCAGTCCCACAGCTGACAAGTGTCTTCTACTATACCCTTCGGCTGACCAAAGCCTTGTGAGTGGATGTGGTAGATGAAAACTGAAAGAAATCTGTCGTGTATATGTGTGTGTGTATAACAACAAAAATTTGGATAGAGAAAATCACATCTTTAATTGTAAAATTCACCATATAAAGCCAACAATCTCTATCCACATATTTGTTGTCTAATAGTCTGAATTTCTAGAAATGCTTCTAAACGATATTTGAATCTACTTGTCATACATGAGGCATTACCTTGGATGTGTTTTCTACTTGCATTTATTGGTGTCTGGTTGTTGGATATAGTTAACCAAATTCATTTAAAACTGAGTGCTTTATAGATATCTGCCTGAATTTTTTAGTCTCTTTTTTTCTTCTTATATACATATGTGTATGTGTGTCTGTCTTTGTCTCCCATCACCACTTGACAACTGGTGTTGGTGTGTTTACATCCCAGTAACTTAGTGGTTTGGCAAAAGTGACTGATAGAATAAGTACCAGGCTTAAAAAAGTCCTTGAGTCAATTTATTCAGGGCAGTGCCCCAGCATGGCTGCTGTCAAATAACTGAAACAAGTAAAAGATAAAAGATACATGCACAAATTAATTTTAAAGCAGAGTATTTTTAATCTTTATCAATTTATACAAAAAAAGTAAAGAACAAAATTATCTTAACACACTGTATGCAAATTAACCAACATCAAAAACAGGGTTTATTTACTCAATACAGGGTACAGTATATATTGAATGATATTGCTCAGTATTCTTGAATTTCTGGAAGCCTGATAAGAGGTCTGGTACTTTTCCTGATGCGATGAAAGTATGTGTTGCAGATGGTAGTGAATGTTCAGGCTCATTTTCCAATAGTGGTGGTGGCATAAGCAGTTTATATAACAGTCTCAAGTAAAACTTGGAAAATATATTTTCCTTTAAATATTTTGGTAGCATATTGAACACACATGCAAATGTTAGTGATGAAATTGCTCATGGAATTCAGAAGTTACTAGACCACCTGTTACCCGTTGGGTCACCTGGAAAGTCTGAGTTTCCTAGCAACAGAATTTTGATTCGTGGGTTTTTTCTTCTTTTCCAGGTTATTTCTCATGCTTTCAACAAATGTGACATTGAAATCATGCGTAAACGGCTCCTTTCCCCAGAAAAGGAAAGATTTGGCTGCTATTTATTTCTTGCATGCCCTGCTACCACATAACAGGTATTTCAGGTCCTTTATTGCAAATAGCTGTTACCTGGTAGCAGGGCGTGTAAGAAATAGCAGCCAAATCTTTGGAGCTGAGATACATTGAATGCACTTGAAAAATTCATTGTTATGGTATTACCTTGAGGCGATCTTTTGCTCTGACTCTCAGAACTGTCATCCGGATCAGCTGGTTTTATTTGTTAATTTCCATAAAAAATTTTTTACTTATTTACTTTTGTTTTAAAGTGAAAGATGTATGAATGTGTATATGAAATGGACGTGTGTGTGTGTGAGAGAGAGAGAGTGCCACTTACACGTACATGAGAACACACACATTCACTCACTCTCTCTCTCTCTCTTACACATGCACACATACATACAAAAAAGATGTACGCATATGTATTGATGTATGTACGTATATGACAACACACCCCTTCACTCACACTCTCTCTTTTCCTCTCTTCCTCTCTCTCTCTTTCACACACACGTCCATTTCATATACATGTACATACATCTTTCACTTTCTCCTCTCTTTCACAAAAGTAAATAAATAAGAATTTTTGTCGGAAATTAGCGAACTCCAGATGATAAGCAACAGATCACCATTCACTTGAAAATTTTTTTTTTTTAATTTAATTATTGTCTGTTTAAAGAAAGCTAAAATATAAATACTTACTGTACAAATAACATTTTTGAAATCACATTCAGTTAAAAATATTTCTAAATGATAACAAATGTTGTGTACGTCAAAAAGTCAAGGTTTTTTTTTTCTTAGTGACACGAAGACTATGTGTGTGTATATGTCACAGATAGCAGACGTGTGTTTGTGTTGATTGACATGCCATGACATTCATTATATGTACATGTGTTGACGTCACGGCAGTGAAGTTTGTTTTCTTCATCAAGAAATAACTAACAAAAATTGTGTTTAATCATTTTCCTTAATAAATAGAATCCCAAATATCACAAAAATTTGTACTGCACTACCAAAGGTAAGTATGAAAATAAATATGCAAAAATAAATTGAGATAAAAAATACTATTTCTGAAATATTTCAGGTACACACAAACATCTCTAGAGTTTTAGTATTATCAAGATGAATATCTTTCGAAAATTATAATCTTCATTATGGTTTTAACAATATCTAAAAACAAATAACACTAAAATATCTATTTTCAAAACATGCATTTAGTTTATTTTCTTTTGTGTCTCTGCAACATGGATGCTATACTGAAAACATGTTGTTAAAGAGTTGGAGTCTTTTCAACAAAAGTGTTTTTAACAAATTTTGCTTATATCTTGGTGAAAAAGTCGGTAAGGAAAATGAAAGGATTCTAGAAAGAAGTATGTTCTCAGAAAACAACCCTTCTCTCAAACCAAAGTTAAGGAAGTAAAAACAGCTTAAAATCTAATCTAAAAAAATTGGTAATATTTGAGTGAAAAGTTGGGAAACAAATGCAATAGATTATGATGGAGAAAAAAAATTCAATGCATCCATACAGAGAATCACATTGAACATACAAAACATGTTGGTTTCAAATTTTGGCACAAAGCCAGCAAGTTTGAAAGGACAAAAGGCAAAGCTGACCTTGGTAGAATTTGAACTCTGAATGTAAGGATGAACGAAAAGCCACTGAGCACTTCACCCAGTGTGCTAACGATTCTGCCAGCTCACCACCTTAAATGCGCAAAAGTTATTAACAATCAGTATAAGTGTTCAGCTTGCAAGTAAGTTTGCTTTTCTAAGGCTTGTTTTGTTAGCCACCCAATGTTAAATGAAAAAAAGCTAATTAACAACATAATAAGCAGTGATTTGGTCACCACTGCTGGCCTACCAATGGGAGGGTGTTATGGTTCAGGGTTGAAAACACCCAATGGTCGCTGGATACCATTTGATGATATCAATTCCTCCTGGCCAAAGCTCCATTCACTTTGGTTAGTGGAAAAATAGAATTTTCTTCTACATGTTATCAATGATAATTATCAGAAAAGGCAGTGAGCAGACAGAATCGTTAGTATGCTGTGCAAAAAACGCTTAGCAACATTTCATCCATCTTCACATTTTGTGTTCAAATTCCACTGAGGTCAACTTTGCCTTTCATCCTTTTGGGGTTGATAAAATAAGTACCAGTTGAGCGCTGGGGTTTGATGCTAATCCACTTAGCCCCCCTCCCCGAACTTGCTGGCCTTGTGCCAAAATTTGAAAACAATAATAATCCTCACCATCTGAAAGTGCATATGTCTGCTAATTGAGTAACAAATATTGTCTTTCTATTGGTCATCTGAAAACTCACATCTCTACATAATACCTGTTGTCGTGACTCTGCATTGCTTTTAAATGAAAAGAGATATTTATCTAATAGTTATAGTAAAAGCTGCAGGTGATTAGGATCACTATAATGAAATCATTTATTTTTATTAAAAATATATTATAGTTTTACTTTGGGTAAACAATGGGTAGGCCTTATCTAACTAGAGGACATGTTCTTCATGTGTGTGTGTGTGTGTGCTCTTTATGTATCAAGTTCTTCCTCTTTGTAAAAAACAAACTCACATATGCATATATGTATGTATATTAATAGTTATCGCCAAGCCAACATGGCAGTCCAAAATATAGGACGAATGCTTTACAAAGAGGAAGAACTTGATACATAAAGAGCACACACACACACACATGAAGAACATGTCCTCTAGTTAGATAAGGCCTACCCATTGTCTACCCATTATGTAACACACAAACCTGTGTCCTTTATAACCATTGACAAGGGGCAATACCCCGAAACTAGTCTGTACATGCCAGACCAGCAAGGTGAAGCGGCTGACCTCCCCTGTTCGAAGGTTATAATGGACACAGGTTCGTGTGTCACATAGCTAGCCAGAGGCAATGGCCTCTTGGAGCTAATCAACGGCAGCATTCGTCCTATCTTTTAGACTGCCATGTTGGCTTGGCGATAACTATTAATATCCAGTACCACTGCCGTAGTCTCCTTTAGAGAGACTTAGAAATATTAATATCTTTATGTATGTATATGAATATATATGTATATGTATGACTGAATAGATACACACATAAGCATATATATATATATATATATATATATATATATATATATATATATATATATATATATATATATATATATATATATATATATATATATATATGGTATAGTATAGTACATAGCATATGTATGTAGCAGATATACTCAGGAGAATAAATACTAACAATGTACAGGAAATAAACATTCTCAAATGCTCAGGAAGTTCTTTAGAGGTGGTAGATAGCTCCTATTACCTAATTAGCAATGGAAGAGAACATTCTGAAAGAACAAGAACAAGCTGGAGAAAGTCCAGAGAACTTTAACCTCTATTGGTAACAAAAAGTCTCTCACTCAGAGTGAAAGGTAGTTTGCATGATGTTTGTGTATGAACTGCAATGCTACATGATACTAGAACGTGGGCTGTGAACATAAAGGGCTTGTGAAAACTAAAAAGAAATAAAGCTAGCACAAAATGCATGCATGCTTGGACAACAAAGTACAAACATGTCGAGAGAAAAATTGTGCATAAGAGGAATCAGATATAGTGTGCAAGAAAGAATGTTGGCATAGTCTTCTTTCTTGTGCTGGGACACAATGTGTTGTCCTTTTTTGGTTTTTTTTTTTAGACATTATGATGTAGTTTCAAACATGAAGCAGGTATTGAACAGAGTGAGAGTCAAGATACAACCCTGATGGACCACAGATCTGACAGGGAAAAAGTCAGATGCTGAGCCACAAATTTAAACTACATTAATTGTCCTAGCGTACAAGGCCATCATCAGCCTGATCAGTTGAGAAGGTATACCTTGCAGCTCCAGAATCCTCAAAGTACATCCCTGTCCACCAAGTCAAACATTTTGTGGAGGTCAACAGAGACTGCAAGCAGCTCTTGCTGAAAGCTCTGCTTGCATACAATGAGTAAACAAAGAGCCAGGATCCTATTGGTAGTTGACCTCTTTGGTGTGAACCTTGACTGCTCCAGCCACTGATGATCTCCAAGTGAGACCCTTCTTACCATGTTCACTTCACTGAGGATCCAGTTGACAATTCATATTGGTTGATCACATGCCACATGGTCACAACAGATAGGGAGATATCTTGTGGAGATGGGGACTGACTATGATTCTGCTTGACAGATGACCTGTGAGGACCTGGGAATATACCAACAAATGGTGAATGCAGCAATCTGCTGCAATAGCACATATTCCCATTACTAACCTAACCAGATTGTGTAGTTTAAGGAAGATTTAGCTGCAATTTCTTGCAGGACATAAAACCATGCAAAGGTTTTGAGTGTGCTACTCTCATAGGGACAAACAGTCACAACTTTCAGTATATTCAGCCATCCTCGCTTGCAATTCTATATTTAAGAGATGAGGAATTATTTACATTATTTACATTTGACGGATATTTGTCCTCATCTTGTTTGTTGTTAACACGTTTCGGCTGATATACCCTCCAGCCTTCATCAGATGTCTTGGGGAAATTTCGAACCTGGGTTCTCATTCCTAAGGTATTTTTTGATGTTGTTATTATTATTATTATTATTATTATTATTATTATTCAGGTCACTGCCTGGAATAGAACTTGGAATCTTGGGGTAATAATAATAATAATAATAATAATAATAATAGTAATATCAAAAAATACCTTAGGAATAAGAACCCAGGTTCGAAATTTCTCCAAGACACCTGATGAAGGCTGAAGGGTATATCAGCCGAAATGTTGTGTTAACAACAAACAAGATGAGAACAAATATCCGTCAAATGTAAATAATATCACAACTTTGATTGCCTAAAATCATATAGTTTTAAATGCTTGTAACTATTCTATTATTAATTTCCTGAGAAAATGAATATGATCTTCATCAGCCAGCAAAACTACATTAGAACTACATTTTTTGAAAATAATCTGGTGAAAATTTGAAGAAATTTGGAAGAAATCTGACAAGATCCAGGAAGTCAATTACATAGATCCCAGTGCTCAACAGCTACTTATTTTATCAATCCCAAAAGAGAAAAGGCAACGTTGACCTCAGTGGCATTTGAAGCCAAAAGAAATACTGCTAAGCATTATGCCTAGCATGATAATGATTCTAAAACTAATAATGGTCATTTTTTCTACACAGGTACAAAGCCTGAAATTTTGGTGATAGCAATAATAATAATGTTTCTAATATAGAAAGAAGGCCTGAGATTTGAAAGAGAATAATTGAGATTAAGTATATTTTCTGTTGCTGTCACAGATTTTGAAATTTTTAAATAAAGTGAAAATTTTAAAATTTTGTAATATTAATGTAATTTTTCATCTGATTTTGTAATTTTTTTTTTCTAGAAAAATTTTAGAAAATGGTTTCAAGTTTGATTACCCGATCAGAAAACAGAAATTTGGAAGCTGGCATTTTCACAAAGTGAAAGCAAAAACATTACGAAAAGTTTTAATAACCAAAATGAAAGCAAACATTACAGCGATGAAAGTTATTCTAATGACTTAAGTCATGTGAAACAGTTGAACAAGTAAGTAAATAATTTAAAAAGGAAAAAAAAATCCTCAATGAAATATTTTGTGAAAAATTACAAAAGCAACGGATCTTTAGGGTTTGACGGCCAACATTTTTTTATGTAGTGTTTTTGGTACCGAAACACTTTCAAACTTTGTATACTTGTATATTTTGTGGTATAGAACAGATAAAAAATTTTGTATCCGAAGTTATTTCACGTTAAAAATTGTCTTATTTCGATAATTTCAACTAATCACTGACGTCTATTCAGTTGAATACAGTTAGTGCTGTGACGGTGTATATGGTATTAATCCCCGTTAGTTCTGACATTTCCGATTAACTAGACTGTTCGTAAACAAAGGGGAAAAAGCCATCAAAATACTTGAATATTGCCTGCACTTGTTATTGGAGCTGGCAGAATTATTAATGCACCTCCAACAAGTGCTTCATTTCCTAGAAATAGCAGTTTTAGTTTTAGGATTACGGTTAGGGTTATGATTATTTTTGCCATAACCTTAACCCTAACCCTATAACTCATAACCATAACCCTAACCCTAACCCTAACCCTAACCCCAACCCTAACCCTAAAACCCAAACCCTAACCCTAAAACCCAAACCCTAACCCTAAAACCCTAAACCCTTACTAGGGAATAATGATATAATTAAACAGGGAATAACACACTTGACACCGAACAGCACTAACTGTATTCAGCTGAATAGACGTCAGTGATTGGTTGAAATTACAGAAATACGACAACTTTAACATGAAATAACTTGCGATGTACAATTTTTGTTAAGAAGGCTAAGAGAAGTTGTTTTGTATGACACATTCTACCAGTGTTCCAAGTTTGAAAGTGTTTCGTTAAGAAAACAAGTGTTGGCCGTCAAATCATAAAGATCCAAAGCAACAAACTGTGTTAGAATTAGTGGTAAGGGTTAGAGTTTAAGAAAAAATGTAGAGTTTTAGAGAAAATACATAAGGCTAGAAAAAAAAAGAAAAGAAAAGAAATACACATGATGTTGATGATAGTTCGGGCAGTACACAACAGCTCGTTACTATGGAAATAAGCACCTATGCGTCTGTGACTTTCAATTGGCTAAAATTACCCAAAATTTGCTAATTTATGGCAAAAATGAATTTCAATTTCATAATTAACATACAAAACTAAATCGGTACACCAAATTTCAAAACAATTGGAACAATTTTTTTAAAGAATTGAAAGCTGTAATGGCAACAGAAAAGATCTCATATCTATTCCCCCTCCTCCACACAAAAAAAGTGTACTCTAATTTTATACATGAGAGCATGGATAGGATATTTTAAATTGAGGGAGTGGTCATTCCTAAATCATTATCTGCACTATATCGTATCCACACGGAAATCTCTTTATTATCAATAAATATGTCTACCTAGTTATTTTTATATATAAGGCTAGAGATGAGAATGGTGATTTCCCTTCGGACACAGTTTGTCGTTAGCCAGCTGGTGGAGATGTCTTCCTGGGGCTATAAACAACAGTAGCATCGTCCCCTATGGGCCTGCCACATTTTGGTGGCAAATATACTTTACGATCCCGTGCTGCTATTATTTACTTCTCGGTCATAGATTTTATCATTGTTTGTCAAACACTGATTATTTAATTTACATTAGCGAACGATTTATTCTATATATTGCTGTTACCTAAATCTAAGAAAACATGCTTTCTTCTAACTAGAACAAAACTAACGAAATCCAATTAATACAAAATAAGAACCTTCCACTGTTACATTTACATCTCTCGAACTAGCAGTCTTCACACAGCAGCCTGTCAAATTTTCTTCAAATCACATCCTACTGTCTTAAAAAAAACATAATAAATAGCATAGTCATAGATATACCATGTCAAGATAAGACGCTGATTAGTTAGTATCCTCTAATAAAGCTAACCTGTGGTCGAACATGTTCTCTATCGTTTTCAAACAAGGATAGAAATACTTCCTTATAGAGAACAACACACACACGCATTATCTATCTATCTATATGTGTGTGTGTGCATGTATATATATATATATATATATATATACATATATATTGTTGTCTTGGGGAGAGTCATTCTCTTTTAGTGTCTTATAATTTAACTTTTACCGGTGAGTGTTTTAAATTATAAGGCACTAAAAGAGAATGACTCCCCAGGCACAACAGAATATGCTTCAACACACGAACTCAAAGAATCATGCAAACCAAATCCAAAAACGAAATATACATATATATATATATATATATATATATATATATATATATATATATATATATATATATATATATACACACACACACACACATATATATATATATATATATATATATATATATATATATATATATATATATATATATATATATATATATATATATATATATATATATATATATATATATATGTGTGTGTGTGTGTGTGTTTGTATATATATATATCGATTTTATTGAATGATACCAACATTTCTGAATCATACTGATATTAAGCCAACTTTCTCTTTCAGCTTTCCTTCCACAATAAGCCGTGGTGCTTACATGACAAATGACAAAAGTGTAGAAACTATAACATGGCGACGTCATTTCCGCATCCATGTTTTAACAGTCGATAATAAGAGTCACACTATTCTTTTCCTTGCAGCCGTGAATAACCTTGTAATTACATGAATATTTTCGATAAAGAAGGAAGACAGTAAAATGGGAAATTAAAATAAACATTTAAAAAAACGAAGGGAAGAGAATAATGATATACAACTGGTGAAAGAGGAAGCTTTTATTTTGACTGCGCTTACTAATGGCTAGCAGTGCATGTTCATTCACGCCGGTATCGGAAATATTTCTGTCGTTAATCAGACATGTACATAATGAAATTAATATTCGTTTGTAGACAATTTTCGTGATTAAAGTACAAGATTTTAAAAAAATAGATGAGGTTTTAATTAATTATAGAAGTCAAGAAAGGTAAACTAATTTGAGTTTAAATATGTCTGAAAGAAGACTGTCGTTTCTGTTTTTATTGTTTAATAGGAAGAAAAGTTAATAGGTATCTGATAAGTGAGAAGATTTATGGAGGTTGATGTGTTAGTATTTAAATTGAAATATCAGCGTTCACAAGCCTTGTCTGTTATGAGAGCCCTGTTTGAGTAATACTGATGTAGATGTGAAAATTACAGTGAGCCGGTTTCGATTTGCCAGTTCACGTTCTCTTTACACGCTATTGAAAAGGAAATAAATCATGCAATCCCATATTCCTTCCACCATTCCGTTCAAATGCTCAAAACCGAATGTTCTCAATATTTCTGTAGGAAACGTATGCTTTCAATCAGATAATAAGGAAGCGGGAATATTCCGCTTGACGCGTTTGTAGGATTTTTTTCTTTTTTTTTTTAGTACCATCGAGGTTCATAAATCCCGGTCAATTATCATTCAGTTCCAATTTCATTTAGACGTTTCTTCTTTCTGTTAGCTAATTTGCGCAGACCTGCAAATTTATAAGTTATTTATATACACACACAATTTAATAGAGAATTTTACAAAATGCATTCCAGAAGTTTTGAAACTTTTTCAGGAGAGATATTAATTAATTTCAAAGAATACAAAACTCTAATCTCCTTCAAATTAGGATCCTCTCACTTCAATGCACATATTGTAGCACTCCAGTCACTTCAGGAAGTCCTCTAAAGTGAAGGTGTTTAGGATACTTGTCACAATTTCCTTATCTTCTTCACCTTTGGGGAACAACCAAAAGTCACTGGGAGCAAGGTCTAAGGAGGGTGAGAGAGTTTTGACGATCATCTTTACCAAGTAGTTCGTTACAAGGATAGAATTGTGGACTGGGCCATTTTCCTGATGTAGGTATCTGGCCTATTGTGACAAAATCCCTTCCTCAAAACCTCCACAAAGTACTATTTATTGACTGTCTGTTCAGAGGGAACCCATTAGATGTAGTTGATGCCCCTGCTGTTCAAAAAGTGGAACATCGTGAGCTTCCCAGTGGACTTGTTTTCCTAGTGGACTCTTGTGCCAGCAAAAAAAAAAAAAAAAAAAAAAAATTCTCATGTGTGGTAAGTACCTTGCTTACCAACCACATGGTTCCGGGTTCAGTCCCACTGCGTGGCACCTTGGGCAAGTGTCTTCTACTATAGCCTCGGGCCAACCAAAGCCTTGTGAGTGGATTTGGTAGATGGAAACTGAAAGAAGCCTGTCGTAAATGTGTATGTATATATATATATATATATGTTTGTGTGTCTGTGTTTGTCCCCCCACCATCGCTTGACAACTGATGCTGGTGTGTTTACGTCCCCGTAACTTAGCGGTTCGGCAAAAAGTGACCGATAGAATGAGTACTAGGCTTCTAAAGAATAAGTCCTGGGGTCGATTTTCTCGACTAAAGGCAGTGCTCCAGCATGGCCGCAGTCATAAATGACTGAAACAAGTAAAAGAGAGCTCATACAAGTTAATGCCATAAGGAGTCTGAAGTTTCTTCCAAATTATCTTCACATCATGATTGAATTCTGCAAACTAGTCAGCTAAGACAAGTAGTGTTTAGTAGGGTGTGTTTAAAGTATTGTTGCAACTGTCTCCTTCAATTTGGAATAACAAAAGTTGGCAGGTCAGCTTATTAAATGTATAGTAATGATATACTGAAATTACAATAATCTAAGACAGTTGGAATGGTTTTTCCTAAAAAACAGTTCCAAAACTTCTAGAAATAAACTTGTACATAATTTACATTTATTAATTCATATAAGCATGCCATATGCATTTACATGCTTTGTGTACATTTCACACATTTTTGTATGTCACATGCATTTTGTGAGCAAATACAGCAATGCCTACATATCTATGTAGATGTTTAGAAATGATATACATACATACGTAGTAGATAGGTTGTGGGTGTATACACACTCATATATATATATATATATATATATATATATATATATATATATATATATATATATCATTATCAACATCATCATCGTTTAACGTCCGCTTTCCATGCTAGCATGGGTTGGACAATTTGACTGAGGACTGGTGAAACCAGATGGCTACACCAGGCTCCAATCTGATTTGGCAGAATTTCTACAGCTGGATGCCCTTCCTAACGCCAACCACTCCGAGAGTGTAGTGGGTGCTTTTACGTGCCACCAGCACGAAGGCCAGTCAGGCGGTACTAGCAACGGCCATGCTCAAAATGGTGTATTTTACATGCCACCCGCACAAGAGCCAGTCCAGGGGCACTGGCAACAATCTCGCTTGAAAGTCCTTACACATGCTACGGGCACAAGTGCCAATATATATATATATATATATATATATATATATATATACATGTATGTATGTATGTTCATTCACGCCGGTATCAGAAATATTTTTGTCATTAATCAGACATGTACATGATGTAATTAATATTCATTTGTAGACAATTTTCATGATTAAAATACAAGATTTAAAAAAAATAGATGAGGTTTTAATGAATTATAGAGGTCAAGAAAGGTAAACTAATTTTGAGTTTAAATTTATGTCTGAAAGAAGACTGTCATTTCTATTTTTATTGTTTAGCTTTTAAGCTAGCTCCTGTACAACATTGGAAGACATTTATAGATTGTAAATTTATTCTGTCCAGTTACCTATCGGTATAGTTGTCATTTGCAAACTCCAGAGGTGACACTTTCATTTCCCCTTAGCCCTCACGTCACACAGTTGTTAATGTTTCAGTTGGGTCTCGCTTTTCCAATTGCTATAGATTCATATTGCATCTTACGGCTGTGCCTGTCACCTGTATGGTGAGGAATCTTACACTGGGGAGTATTAACGACTAGGGTAGGGTAGCTGACTGCGTATTGTGATCATTCGTCTTTTGGTTTCCTGTAGCTTTGCTTTCTTTTACAAACCCAGTGAACATACATATATTTCCTATCTCAAACAAATTCGAACAATACATATATGCCCCAACTTAAAAAGATTCTCAACAATTCAACTTCTCTGGTTGACATTAAGACACCCACCCCCAATAGGGGCCTTAACTCCCACATTTTAGAGCTCCATGACCTCCATTTTTCAGGAGCAAAATCTTTTAAAAGGTTCCATAAGATTGGAATTTTGGAATCTACACATAAAGATCAGTAGTATGTGTCATGATTAGAATTTTTTTAGGGTGTGTAAAGAGGGAAAGAACCCTCATCTGCAATTTTGATGAAATTCGAATCATAAGTATTCCAGTTCATTAGAGAAAATATAACAGAAAAGTCTAATTCTTCAATTGCATGTAACATGGGCAATGCCGGGTATCTCTGCTAGTATATATATATATATATATATATATATATATATATATATATATATATATATATATACACATACATATACATACATACATAAATATATATATATATATTAACGTTAGCGTCTTATGAATCTAAATATATAAGTTCTAAAATTGCAGAAGAATTCGTTGCTGGGCAGTTTAGTTTAATGGTAAAACATTTGGCACGTAATCACAGAGATGTGAGTTCGAGTCTCATGGCTGGCCAGTAACGTATTTTTCTGCAATATATGGATATATATATATATATAGTTCAAAAAAACAATAACAAAAAAACAACAAAGTGAGGACGTGATATGGATAGTATTATTGGACGCTCAGGAAAGGAAAGAGAGAGTGTATGACGTTTCGGGCGTAGCCCTTCGTCGGAAAGATGGAAAGTTCGGAGAATGGAAGAACGGAGAAAGAGGAAAATGGTACCTATGCCCACGAGGTTACATTATGAAAAGACCGGAAGAGGAGGTGGTGGGGGAAAAGTTCTTTCTAAGATAGGAGAGTGAAAAAGGGAGATGAATATCGGTGCGCGTGCGAAAGTCTGCGAGTGTGTGTGTGATAACAGAACGTGTGTGTGCGTATGTATGTGTGTGTGTGTGTGTGTGTGCATGGTTTGGTGGTTTATCTGTTAGTGTGTTTGTGTGTGTGTGTGTGTGTGTGTGTGTGTGTGTATGACGTAGTGGAAGAAATTAGTAGCAGGACTGGTTAGTGGACGCTGTAGACAGTGTAGGTAGAAGGTCAACAGGTGGTTATTTGGGTGTGTGTGGGGTTGTCGGTGTTAGGTACGTGTACGTGTGTGTGTGTATTTTGTATGTGCGCGTGTGTGTATGTGTATGTTTTCTGTGTGTGCGTGTGTGTTTGTGTGTATGTCTATGTTGTGTGTATGTGCGTTGCTGTGTACGTGTGTGTGCGTGCGTTTGCTATTGTATATGCGTGTGTTGTTTATGCCCATGTGTGTATGATTGTATGCGTGTCTGTGTGAGTGTGTAGTGTTGGTGAGAAGTGTGTGTGTATGTGGGTGTGTGCGTGTGTGTGTATATGTGTGGATGTGCGTGTGTGTGTGGGATTGTGAGTGTTAGGTACGGGTGTGTGTGTGTTTATGTGTTTCCGTGTGCGCGTGTGTGTATATTTTTTGTGCGTGCGTGTATGTGTATATTGTGTATGTTTTCGTGCGTGCGTATGTGTTATGTATATGAGTGAGTATTGTGTATGTGAGAGGTGTGTGTGCATGTGTGTATATGTGTATGTGTGCATGTGCGTATATGTGTATGTGTGTCGTGTATGTGTGTGTGTGTGTGTGTGTGGTTTTATGTATGTGAGGGGTGTGTATGTGTGTGTTTATGTGTATGCGTGCGTATGTGTGCCAGGTATGTGTGTTATTTTGTGTGTGCACTCCTGTGTGTATGTGTGTGCATGTGTATGCGGCTGTGTATGTAGGCGTGCGCGTATATATGGGTGTGTGTGTGTATATATGTGCGTTTGGATATATATATATATATATATATATATATATATATATATATATATATAGGTTATGAGAGATAATGGTGTCAAGAAGACCCAAAGGTGTCAGATAATGCTTAGTAAGTGCTATAGACAAACTACAGTTAAGCTCCAGGTTCGGTGATTATGTGAATGAAGAGTCCAACGTAGGTCATATATCAGCATGTGTATATATATATAAAAATTAACAGAATGAGATAAAAATCCACGGCTATGAAAGATTTCAGAACATTTATAAATAGAAGGTCTTACAGCCGTTTCCGGGATATTTTATATATCTCTTCATCGGAGATGGATGAAGGAAAATATAAAATATCCCAGAAACAGCTGCACCTTCTATTTATAAATGTTCTGAAATCTTTCATAGCCTTGGATTTTTATCTCATTCTGTTAATTTTATATGTATATATATATATATATATATATAAAAGATAATAAGAGTGAAAAAACTACAGAAGGCTTGTGTTACATGGTTAAAGTATATATTTAAATTATGTCAGAAAAATGTTAGAAAAATGTTAGAAAATCTTTTTGGTATATAAACATTGTATTTTGAGAAATAACTGGTTTCGTGTTGTCTTTTCAAATTTCTCTACTTCATTGTAACGTGTTTGCTCCAGTCTGAGATAGTTGGAATTTACAAGAAAACAAAAGATAAAGACAGGTGTATAAACAACAAACAGGTGTATTAGTTTAAAGCTCAGGAAGGTGAGTAAGTCTTTTATATTTTGAGCCTATACACTTCAACAGAAAGGAGCGTGAGAAAATAAACAGAGAGAGAATAAAAAAAGCTTTAGTGGCTATATACACACACACACACACACACACATATATATGCGAAGGCACATGGCTCAGTGTTTAGAACATCGAGCTTATGATCGTTAGGTTGTGAGTTCAATTCCCGGACCGGGCTGCGTGTTGTGTTCTTGAGCAAGACATTTTATTTCACGTTGCTCCAGTTAACTCAGCTGTAGAAATGAGTTGCAGCATCATTGGTGCCAAGTTGTATCGGCCTTTGCCTTTCCCTTGGATAACATCAGTGGTGTGGAGAGGGGAGGCTGGTATGCATGGGCGACTGCTGGCCTTCCATAAACAACCTTGTCCGGACTTGTGCCTCAGAGGGTAACTTTCTAGGTGCAATCCCATGGTCATTCATGACCGAAGGGGGTCTCCTCCTCATATATATATATGTATATATATATATATATATATATATGTATATATATATATATATATTTATATATATATGTATGTATGTATATATATATATTTCGTTTTTGGATTTGGTTTGCAAGATTCTTTATGTGAGTTTGTGTGTTGAAACATATTCTGTTGTGTCTGGGGAGAGTCATTCTCTTTTAGTGCCTTATAATTTAAATCACTCACCGGTAAAATTTCCACGTATTTCTTATTTATTAAAAAAATTTTTGTTGTATCTTGCAGCCGTTTCAATAGTTTTGACTCTGTCCGTTATTCACACTGCGTTCCTTTTTTTTATATTGCGCATGTTGTGGGTTAGTGTGTGCGTGTACCTACACATGCATGTATGTGTGTGTGCATATGTATAGATGTATGTATGTGTGTATATTTGTATGTATGTATTCTGCATATTCATGAAATTGCGTGTCCATGTTTGTATGTTTTTATGTATGTATTTGTATACGTGTGTGTGTACCTTTGTCTCCTTGTGTGTGCATGTCTGAGTGTGTGTGTGTGTGTTTGTGTGTGTGTGTGTGTGTGTGTGTGTGTGTGTGTGTTTTGCAACTATGTACCATGTTTGTATGTATGGATGTGCATCTCCATATGTGTGGATGTGTGTCTCCATATGTGTCCTTGAGTGAAGTATAGTGTGTGTGTATATATGGTCATGTGTTTCAGTCTCTATTTGTGTATGTGTGCTTGTCTGTTCATATAACCTATGTACCTATCACTCTGTATGTTGATCTATTTACTTTCATATCCATATGCTTATATACATGTGCATATGCATATATATACATACACCCACACACTCACTTATACATACACCTATCTACATAACAGCCCACTAATTATTCTACTCTACCTGTGTAAACTGTGGGTATGGGGGTATGATATCTACTATGTACATTTCCTATTTAGTATTGGGGAAGTCTCATTTATGAGGATGTACTCATATGTAGTGAAATTTGGCAATCAAGGATCGAATCCACGCTCTGCCTGCATGAAGCCACTACAAATACGTTGTGGAATAAAAATTTATCTACTGTCATGGAAAAAGTGTAACCCATACCACCTGCAGATTTTAGCGAAGTGACCAAATTTCTTATTCTTTACTTTACTAGAAGTAATAGTTTGTCCTATACTTTTCCAGGTGTAATAACTTGTCCTGTACTTTTCCAGGTTTATAATCTTAAGAATATTACTTTTCATACTCACATTTTTCCATGTAATCTGTGATTTTTCCAGGCATTGCTGTTATAAGATAATTAATATTGTGTCAATTAATAATTTAAGATTTTAACTTATAAAATACTGAAAGATAATATTTCAATTTTTCCATGTAAGTGATGATAATATTTCAATTTTTTTCATGTTTAATTTAAATATATATTGTGATTGAATTATTTGATATTACCCATCCACACCAAATTAATGGCAGAGAATTTTACCATCTTGTTGGTTGCACCATGCTCACCATCAGTTACCAGGCTCACCTTAAGTAACCTAGATTTTGAGTTGGTGATAATAGCACTGACTGCTGCTTATCTAGATCTATCGATAATTATTCAATACAACAGTAATTATAAAAGCATATCAGATATGCACAAGTTAAAATTACCATTAATATAAATTTGATTTATGAAAAATCCCTTTTAATTAATTTTGAAATTTAAAAAGTAAATCTAGAATATAAGCACTTTTAACCAATGCCTTTTCTGGACAGCCTTACTACATGCCTTCAGGTTTGCCCATAGAGACACAACCAAAAAACAACTATATTCCTGCCCCAATAAATTTAGATGCACATATCTGAAGCATATAACATATTAATGAACTAGCTTGATTAAATAATTAACTAAAAAGAAAAGGAAAGTAACTAAAAAGGAAAAACAAAAAAAAAAGCAGAAAGCAAATTAATTAGAGCTGAAAGAGAAAATTAATAATAAAAGTTAAACTTACTCTAATTCAACAGCATATTAAAAATAACTTTATTAAATACTTAATTAAAAAAATAAAATATACAAAAGGTAAAGTCAACCTTGGTGGAATTTGAACTCAGAACAAAAAAACAGACAAAATACCACCAAGCATTTCATCCAAAATTTCTGCCAGATTGCCATGTTAGAATGTAAGCATTCATTTTAGTAATATATTCTTATCTTAACATTATTGCTTGCTGCGTTATTTACTTCCTCACGTACTGACATGAAATTTCATGACATTTCACTTCATAACTTTTATCTACTAATTTTTGCTCAATGCGACTAACGATTCTGAATCCTTCATGCATTATTCTATCATTTAAGCCTAAGAAAAGTATACTTTTATTTTAGAATTAAAAAGTTAATGTTAATTGAAGACGAATATCTGCCTTACTGCCCCCCTTTAGACCTCATATATTTTGATGTAACTTTTTTTCTAGTGAACCAAATCTCAAACTATTTATGCCAAAGTATAGCTGAGGAGGTGTCCTCTTTAAAACTATTAACAGTTTGCAATTTAGTTGAGAACTGAATTAGTGGTGAAGCTTGGAAGCTGCTGCGATTGACAAAATGGTGGACTTAAAAATATATTCAACCACTACCGTGGTTGAATGATATATACATACATATATATATATATACATACACACACACACATACATATATATATACAGAGAGAGAGAGGCAATTATGCAGATAAACAAATTAGATACATTAAATATATTGAATATAATAGTTTGGGTATGAAATACAAAATATATATATATGTATACATATATGAAGCATCAGATGTGGTGTACAAAGAGATGACTGCACTGGTATGGTCATGTGTTGCGTATGGATGAAGAAGTATCACACCCTAACAGTGGAGGGAACCTGTGGAAGAGGTAGACCCAGGAAGACATGGGATGTGGTGATGAAGCACAGCTTTAGAACATTAGGCCTCACAGAGGTAATGACAAGTGACCGAGACCTTTGGAGATATGCTGTGCTTGAGAAGACCCTGCAAGCTAAGTGAGATTGTAGCTGTGGCCAATGCCAGTGTCTGGCCCATTTAAAAGCACCCTTCAATTGTTGAGCAACACACAGTGCTTGTGAAGACCTGTTGAACCAAGTGAAATCAGTCATAGCCGATGCCAGTGCTGCCTGACTGGCACCCATGCTGGTGGCACATAAAAAGCACCATTCAAGTGTGGCCAATGCTAGTACTACCTGACTGGCTCTCATGCTGGTGGCACGTAAATAGCACCCACTACACTCTTGGAGTGGCTGGTGTTAGAAAGGGCATCCAGCTGTAGAAACCTTGCCAAATCAGATTGGAGCCTGGTATAGCCACCCAGCTTGTCAGTCCTCAGTCAAACCATCCAGCCCATTCCAGCATGGAAAATGGACATATGATGATGATGTTATATACATATTTTATATTTCATACCCAAAATATTATCTATCTATCTATCTATCTATCTATATATATATATATATATATATATATATATATAAAATCCTATGTATCTCTGTCTGTTCCCAATGCATTCTCAAACGTCTCTAACAAATCAAATCGGATTTCTGTTGATTGTTTTCAACCATCACCATTACCAGTACCACCACCATCACCACTACAATTCCCATACACACACCATTCAGACTTCTGACACCACCACCAATACCTTTGACTTTGTTGCCTTGCCCTCCACCACCATCATCACCATCACCTCCACTTCTATCACATTTACAACATGAGCAATAGTAGGAGTGTCAATGAATAGTGAGAGAGGGGGCTAAAGTATGACACACTGACAAAGAAATTAGTTTTCACATTTATTATATTAGATATATGTACACACACACACACACACATATATGTATATGTATTTATGTACATATATATATGTATGTATATATATGTGTGTGTGTGTTTGTGTATGTATATATATATATATATATATATATATATATATATATACATACACTATAGCCTCAGGCTGACCAAAGCTTTATGAGTGGATTTTGTACATGGAAACTGAAAGAAGACTGTCGTATATGTTTAGATTTGTGTGTGTGTGTGTGTGTGTGTGTGTGTGTGTGTCTGTGTGTGTGTCTGTATTTGTACCCGCAGCATCGCTTGACAACTGATGTTGCTGTTTTTCCATTCCCGTAACTTAGCAGTTCGCTAAAAGGCACTAACAATATAAGTACTAAGCTTACAAAGAATAATTCCTGGGGTCGATTTGTTCCATTAACAGCAGTGCTCCAGCATGGCCACAGTTACATGACAGAAAAAAGTAAAACAATAAAAATCTATGCCATTTTAATACCGAGCAATTTGATATATCTAATGTATCTAATTTGTTTATCCACATAATTGCCGTAAGATGCATTACGGATCTATAGCAATTGGAAGGTTGTGACCGAACTCAAATAAACATTAACAACTGTGTGATGTGAGCGCTAAGGGGAAATGAAAGTGTCACCTCTGGAGTTTGCAAATGACCACTATACCGATAGGTAACTGGATAGAATAAATTTACAATCTATAAATGTCTTTCAATGACCAGTCACTCATCTGGAAAGGCCTTGAAATCAATGTTGCCATTGGGGGACTATGTGTGACCCAGTGATAATAAAAAGATTGAAAGGAGGTCTGCAACCAAATAACTTTACTCAACTCTTTGCAACTGAATCAGTGGAGGCAAAGATGCCTCTCATTTACTTGACATTTTATGCACCACATTGCAGAAATCATAATCTAAATATATCTCAAAGCAAACTCTTACAGTGTTGTACCATTGAATTACAAATAACACTGATCTTTTATGCTCGGGCGACCCTACAGCTTCCAAGAGTACAACTGTATTCATCTTTGTTTAGATAAAATAACTAAATTGTGGGTGTTAAGTCCCCATGAAGGGGTCTTTCTAACTTCTAAGAAGATGGAATTTTAGAAATATTACTTCATTTGTGTCTAATATCTATGGTTAAAATTTCATCAACAGCCAAAATATATGAATTTTCATGGAGGTTATGGCCCTTATGCATAGAATATAATTTCCAAATTTCATAAAGATCCATTCAATATTTTTGACCTAGTTTTGGATAATAAAAAATGACTAAAATTTGAGACTTAAGGCCCCCATTAGGGGATCTTAGAATCTTCATGAGAAGTGGAAAGTTTGAGAATACTTCTTGATGTATGTCAATTACCTATGGTTGAAACTTCATCAACATCGAAATTTTATGAATTTTCATGGGGGTTCTGCCCTCCTTTAAGCCATCTCAAATTCAAGCCAAACATATTGCATTATACCCGTAATATGATTGGTTTATCCAAATATCATAAGGATCCATTCAGTAATTTTGCTCCATGAAATTGTATGAAGCACACAGTATTACCCTTCTCCCTAGGCTTGGATTTTGTGTTCTAAATTTCATTAAGATCGGTGCAGTAGTTTTTGAATGTATAACTAACACACGAACACACATAAAGACATTGACTTTTATATAATAGATATGAATATGCACATATACATACATGTGTGTGTGTGTGTGTGTGTAATCTATATATAAAGATGAGAATGTGTGTCTGTCTGTCTGTCTGTCTGTGTGAATCCCTAAAACTTGAGAACTACACAACCAATTTCATTTAAATTTTACACATGCCTTACTTAGGGTCCATGTAGTGTCATAGGCCAAAAAACTTTTTTAACTTCTTGCCTAGTGCGAGCCCAGAGCAATATCATATCTCCTCCACTATTCCAGTACTAGGTATCAAAAGTGAAACAATAACATTTCTCTATTGTAATGTCAGATATTTTCACTTTAATAGTTTCACTTTAATACTGAAACTATTAAAGTGAAACTATTATCTCACATATATACAGGCATACATACATATATACAAGTATATCCGGCGTTGCTCCTGTTACATGCAATTGAGGAATTAGACTTTTGTGTTATATTTTCTGTAATGAACTGGAATACCTATGATTCAAATTTCATCAAAATTGCAGATGAGGGTTCTTTCCCTCTTTACACACCCTAAAAAAATTCTAATCATGACACATGTATCCCATACTACTGATCTTTATGTGTAGATTCCAAAATTCCAGACTTATGGAACATTTTAAAAGATTTTGCTCCTGATTTGAAAGAGAAGAAACTTATAGAATAAGTGCAAGGCTTATGAAAATTTAAAAAAAGTACTAGGCAGTGTCTCATACTTTTCTTTGCCCACTCAGTTGAATCTATCTTTTTGTGTGTGTATGTGTATATATATATATATATATATATATATATATATATATATATATATATATATATATATATATATTACACACACACACACAAAAACACATTTATACATGTATATATGTGCATATTCATATCTATTATATAAAAGTCATTGTGTTTATGTGTTGTGTTTTGGAACCAAGTTTCTTACCACACAGCCACACCTGCACATATGTATATAAGTGTGCGTGTGTGTGTTTGTGCTTGTGTGTATGTGTATAGGTGTATATAAGGATGCATGTATATATATGTGTACATATTACATGTACATCTATATATATATACATCAACACAAATGTATACATATACATGTATATCTATATATATACATGTATATATACATGTATATATAAATATATATATATATAGATGTATGTATATATATATATATATATATATGTATGTATATATATATATATATATATATATATATATATATATATATATATATATATATATATATATATATATATATATATATGTATGTATATATATATATATATATATATATATATATATATATATATATATATATATATATATATATATATATATATATATATATATATATATATATATATATATATATATATATATATACATATATATATATATTATATATGTGTATGCCTGTATATATGTGAGATAATAGCTTCACTTTAATAGTTTCAGTATTAAAGTGAAACTATTAAAGTGAAACTATTAAAGTGAAACTATTAAAGTGAAACTATTAAAGTGAAAATATCTGACATTACAATAGAGAGATGTTCTTGTTTCACTTTTGACAGGTAATACTGAAATAGTGGAGGAGATGATATTGCTCTTGGCTTACACTATGAAGCAGTTCAAACCTTTTGGGGCTATGACACTACATGGAGCCTAAGTAAGGCATGTGTAAAATTTGAATGAAATCGATTGTGTAGTTCTCAAGTTTTAGGGATTTACACAGGCACACAGACAGACAGACACACATTCTCATCTGTATATATATATAGATTAGAGGAAATCAAAACCAAAGCAGAATGAGTATCTCAAGTCAGTTACATTTATTTTATTAGGGTAAGGTGAATTTGAAGTCTCACAGCTGTTTTTTGGATAACCCAAGTGGTTGGTTAGCATGTCCATGCACTGGGCATTCTGTCATCAGAGACAAGACAAGACAAGGTATGAATATTTTACCTTGTGTCTGTTGACAGAATACCCAGTGCATGGATATGCTAACCAGCCACTTGGGTTATCCCAGAAACAGCTGTAAGACTTCAAATTCACCTCAACCTTATTAAATTTATCTAAATGTCTTGAGATACTCGTTCTGCCTTGGTTTCAATTTTTCCTCCAATATAATGAATATGTATATACATATATATATATACACACACACACACACACATATATATATATATATATATATATATATATATGTGTGTAGGGATTAATCTTCTCTCTTCCCTCCTTTGCTCCACATGGGCTCAACTATCCTCTCCTCTTCATCTAACCTCCTCCCCTTGCCTTTTTGCCTCTCTCCCCCTCCCTCCTACTTCTTTTCACCCCTACTCTCTTTCTCTCTTCTCTCTCTCTTTCTCCCTTCTCTCTTACTCTCTTCTCACATACCCCCCTTCCCCTTCCCCTTCATCATCAACTTTCCCTCATAAGCCCACCCCACCCTACACCCTCTACCTACCCACATAACCCACCTACCCAACCTCTGCCCACCCACATACCCCCCACTCTCAGCCTAACCCACACCCTACCCGTGCTTTCCCCACTCTCACCTCCCCCACCTCCCAATACCATCACACCACACCACGCTACACCATACCACACAACACATCACATCCCAACACACCACCATGCACACACCAGCACTGACCAATTCCCATCCCCACATTTTCGCACCTATACATACACACATGCACATGTCAAAATCACCAGCACTCTCTTACACACGCGCACCTTCGTTTTGAGATCACTACTACTTTGTTATCTCCCTTTCTTCTTAACTCTCCTTTGTGACCCTTCTGTCTGGCATTCGCCATGATAGATTGCTAACCACTACACACATTTTTTTCTCTCCTTGTTTCTTTCTGTGGAAGAGCATAGGCTCGAAAGGTTAAAGACTTTTTCAATTCCCAAGCGTTATACTAATACATCTGTTTGTTTTCTACACCACCTGCCTTTGTCTGTTGTTTTTTTGTGAATTCTCCCAATATATATATATATATATATATATATATATATATATATATATATATATATATATATATAAAATATAATGTGTCTTGAATGGCACAGCAATGCCAGGCCAAGTTTGCAACCGTTAGGGATTATACTGCATTGCTGTGCCATTCAAGACACATTATATTTTACAAACAATACACAATGCTCCAAGCAAACTACAATACTCTCCTATATATATATGTATGTATGTATGTATTGGTTCAATCCATAAATAATGCGGTTTTTTATACTTCTAATTTTCAAGATTAAGATAAACAAAATTCTTTTTTAATCATTTTCTACAATGCTCATCCAGCTATCTCGTAAACTTGCAAGGTCCTTCTTCCAAAATTCACTTGTCCATGACGAAAAATACTCCTCCAGTACTGTTCTGACTTCGTCTACAGAATTCATATTTTTTCCATACAAATGATTTTGAAGACTGTGAAATAAATGATAATCAGATGGGGCAATGTCCAGTGAATATGGTGGGTGGGGCATCGTTTCCCATTCAAACTGCTCCAGCCTTTGGAATGTCATCTTCATTGTATGTGGCCAAGCATTATCCTGATGGAATAACACCTTTCATCTTGAAACCAAAGATGGTCACTTTTTGATCTTGCACTGACTTAAGCTTTGTTACCATTTGGTTTGTAACCCTTTGTTATTGTTTGGTTTATGTTTAAAAGTTTAAAGTGGACTAAACCTTTCATATCCCATCAAACAGACAACAACACCTTACGTAGATGTTTTAGCCTGGAGTGCTGGTGTTTCTCTTTTCCCTACCCACTGTCTTTGGTGCTTGACATTTTTATAGAGAACCCATTTCTTGCCACCAGTCACTATTCAGTCCAAAACAGGTTCATTTGTGGGACATGACAGCAAAGAAGAGCACACATTCACTCTCTGTGTGATTAGACTTGAAAAGTTCATGAGGAACCCATTGACCCAATTTGCTGACTTTTCTGATGGCATTCAGGTATCGATGAATGGTTGAATGACCAAATCCAAGCTTCAACAGTTACAACAGGATTTTGTTCCACCAGGGTTTGCAGGACATCCTCATCGAGCTCTACAGATCATCCAGATGAGGCTCGTCTTCTAGGTTGTAGTTTCTGGGTTGGAATTACTGGAACCACCATTGACATTGGTTTATGCTTATTGTCCTATCCCCATATACTGCAGTAATATTCCTCACACTTTCCATTGCGTCATTGACTTTATTGAACTCATAAAGCAAAATATGCTGGATATACTCCCTTGTTACTTCCATGATAGCTTTGAAAAAATAGCTGCTAAAATCGAACTGCACTCTTCAAAACTTGTACTAAGAATAAGGACAAAATTAAAATTTCTACCTGCTTTTATAGCAAGTTGATGCAGGTAGTTTATCCTGTCCTCCTCTGACTTTTAGTTCATGCAGCTGAAAAAACTGCATTATTTGAGATGACCTAATATATATTATGCCCAGGAGACCCTCTTGAGGTTGTAGATAGTTTCTGCTACCTAGGTGACCAAATTAGCAGAAGTCATGCATAGACTAGAGAGAAATGAAGGCAGTATGTGCCATTGGATGTGCCACATCAGTATACATGTATGACAAAGCGCAAACATATTCATAAAAAAGTTGGGCATAAGAGTACTGTGTTCCACCTACATGTAACAAGAAAACTTTTTACACATCCTGCCCCAACAAACCAAACTATATCTTCTCTTTTCCTCACATTTCCTCTTTCAAGCATTATCCTTATTTCTCACTCCTCAGTCCTGTTCTCACAGCTCTGCTCACTGTATCATTGCTATCAAGTAGCCTTCCACCCTCTCTATATACCCAGGTTTTCACCACTCACTGCATCCCCCACCCCCACTCTCTACTCATGCTTCTTTGGCAATACCCTGCCATCTATATTATGACCACCATACCTCCAGGGTATGCCCTGGCACTTGCCACCATCTATCTTTTGCTTCTTTTACTCTACCATCCCATTTATATTCTGATCCCCATACCTTGTGAGTATGCCCAGCACTTTGCCACCATCTCTCTCCTGCACTCTTATCTACTCCCACTCTCTCACTCCTCCTTCTCTTCCCTCAGGCTGGGTAATCACACATCTCCTTTACAACAGCACACCTGTTTTTGTCCCCCCCCACTCTCTCTCCCATGGCCAGGTAACCATGTACTTCCTCTACAACAAGACACCTATTTCTGCCTCTCTGTCTCACTATAACCTTTCATTATCTGACATAAGACCACCTCCTTCAATGTTCCCCTCCCTTCTCAAAGGATCTTTGTTTTGCAAGTTACTTGGTGACCCTACCAGTGCTGATGCCACGTAAAAAGCATCCATTCTATACTGTAAAGTGTTTGGCATTTGGAAGGGCATCCAGCTGTAAAAACCATGCCAAAACTGACCTTGCCTGTGCTTGTGCCATGTAAAAAGCACTCAGTCCATGGTGATTGGTATTAGGAAGGGCATCCAGCCATTAAAACCATACCAAAACAGACACAGAAGTCTGGTGCAGGAAAGAAAGATCCTGGTCTATTAGGAATTACCACTAAGATGTCTTAAATATCTAGTGGTGACAAGGATCTGGCATATAAGCATGATAGTTGTAAATGAGTGTCACAGTAATGCAAGCAGTGTCCTTCGTTCCCAGAATTCTTAGAAAGCATGTTTGGTCATGAAGAAATATTACTTTATCTGGAAACAAGTGAAGGTTGGCAACAGAAAGGGAAACCAACCATAAAGATATGCCTTAACAAATTCTGAACAACCCATGCAAACATGTAAAAGGGGACATTCAAACAATTAATGTCAGTCTTAGCATACGTAGGACAATTAGATAAGCAATAGGATTGTATTGAGCTCCAATGTCTGCTTTTGCATTGTTTCTATGGCTGGGTGCCTTTCCTTATGCCAATCTCTTTGCAGAGTGTACTGGGTGTTTTTTCATGGCATCGGAGCTAATGAAGTCACTATGTAACTTGTAAGATTTAAAAAATGGCTCCTAGACCAAATAGGTGTGTAGTTGAGAATGGGGTGTCTTTATGCCAAGTTTTATGGAGCTACATTATGACAGAGGGACAGAAATAGGTATCTTGCCGTAGGCAAGATACATAGTTACCCTGCATTATATAAAGATGAGTGGAAAAAGCTGGAAATAGCTGGAAAAAGCTGGAAATGGCTTTGACTGTCTTCCATTTTGTCTTAGCATTCCATTTACAAAAGTATTTTCTATGCACTCAATAAATGGCAATGCATTTTTAGGTGCACTTTTTTTTTCAAGCATTGCAGTCCTATTGGTACAACAGCAACTGGCAGAAAAGCCAAAGCATTCACTTTTTGACAGAATAAAGAAAAGTCTATATCATTATTATAAAAATTTACAAGTCCCAATTGCTGAATTTTTCTCCCAAGTCAATTGGCAGAAATGGAAAAAAACAGAAATGCACAGCACTGTCACCAAAAACATGTAAAAATGCATTTTGAACTGCCAGTTCAAAGTCTATGCTCACCTCAGTTATGTCATTTTCAATTCCATGAACTTCCATCCCTTCAACAAGAGCATATAACATTTTAACATAAATTTCTTCCGACTTCCCTGGTAGCAATACAAAAACAAGAGGATGTATTTCACTGTGGATTTTGGCATGAATTGTATATATTTGGGAAAAGATGTTGGGACATGTTTCAAAAATTCCATCACCAAACCAGTGTTTTGATGAACCTAGCTTTTGCAAGGATGGTGGTGCTGCAAAAAATCAAAATTCTTTCTTGATCATCTTCTCCAGTATCATGTACTGGCCAATTTTCTCCTCTCATGGTTATCCTAAATCTGCCTTGAACATCTACATCAGCCAATGATGTTGGAAGCTTGGGCAGCTGTTTATTTCTTACTTTTCGAATATTTTGAGTGATGCAAGCACTGGTAGGAAGCAGTGGTTGGGAACCTTTTGGAACCTCACTAATTGCATCAAATTATTCCTGCAGGTTTTTCTGATGTTGTAAGAGCTTTTTCATTAATTTTGTTTAATGCTTGGAACACATGCACTTTTTCACTACCACCCACATGGTTGTGTTCTGAAGTCTTCATAACTTTATGATTTCTGCTTAAGATAAAATGGGTGGGACACTTTCGATCTGCACATCACCAATAAGTAGCACTTTTAGCTGAGTTATTCTTCATATAATAGTAGCCATTATAGCAAAGTTTATCTTTTCCCTGAGTTGTTTTCATGAAATGTATAGTACTTTCCATGTTGGGGTTTAATCTGTAACTAAAATACAAAGAATGAATAATAAGCTTTACAACTCAAAAATAGAAATATATCTAAAAGACTTAAAGAGGAAACTGAAATCTATGTAGTTAGTGTCATAAAACAAAGAAGTCATTATGCCAAAATAATCATCAGGTGATAGTTCTTTGTACAAAAAGGATTATTAGGAAACTGAAATTTATCCAGTTAGTGTCATAAAACAAACAAGTCATTATACCAAAATAATCATTAGGTGATAGTTCTTTGTACAAAAAGGATTATTAGAATATAGTTATTTAGAGCTTTTTACATTTTTTTTTTTTTGAGATTCTATAAGCAAAATAGTTATTAGACCAAAGTGAGTTTAGACATAAATGTATTTATACTAAAGGGCATTTAGACAAAAATGCCTTTAGACACAAAAATCACTTTAGACCAAAGTTCTTTAGACCATAGCGCATTAGACCGAAGTGTTTTAGATGAAAAGTCCTAGATCCATATATATATATATATATATATATATATATATAAGCAATGTTAATTCTCTAAATGAAGTATTAACAGTAACTGCACGATAAAGTGTAGTATATTGCCACTTAAGTGTGGCTGACCCCTAGGGGTGGATGTTACTGTTGCTTTTAGCCCCAGGAGGACATCTCCTCCAGCTGGCTCATCGACACACGACTGTGTCCTGTTTGCCAAGGGAGTTATCCCTCTCACCTCGACCAGCAGCACGAACGTATCCGGATTTCAGGGTTATTTCCCTTCGTCGGCGTTCGACAGCTGATGACCTTGGTGAGAGAGACGAAAACCTGGCAAACCTTATATCTTCTTTTCCAGTGACATTCTTCACTGATATTGAAAAGGTGAAAACAAGCAATGTTAATTCTCTAAATGAAGTATTAACAGTAACTGCACGATAAAGTGTAGTATATTGCCACTTAAGTGTGGCTGACCCCTAGGGGTGGATGTTACTGTTGCTTTTAGCCCCAGGAGGACATCTCCTCCAGCTGGCTCATCGACACACGACTGTGTCCTGTTTGCCAAGGGAGTTATCCCTCTCACCTCGACCAGCAGCACGAACGTATCCCTTGGCAAACAGGACACAGTCGTGTGTCTATGAGCCAGCTGGAGGAGATGTCCTCCTGGGGCTAAAAGCAACAGTAACATCCACCCCTAGGGGTCAGCCACACTTAAGTGGCAATATACTACACTTTATATATATATATATATATATATAATACACATAAACACACAAGAGATAAGTACAAGACAAAATACCAAACAAATACATATTAAATGTACATATACGCATATATAATATATATGTGATATGTAATATATAATCTTTTATTTGTTTTTGTTTTTTAATTGTTTCAGTCATTAGAATGTGGCCATGCCGGGGCACTGCCATGAAGAATTTTATTCTATTAGTCTCTTCTGCTGAGCCTCTAAGTTATGAGGATGCAAACACACCAACACTAGTTGTCAAGCAGTGGTGGAAGAATAAACGCAAACATGCACATGCACACACACATACACACACACACACATACACACACAAACACACACACACTCACACCCATACACACACACGTGCGCCGGGCTTCTTTTAGTTTCTGTCTACCAAATCCACACACAAGGCTTTGGTTGGCCTGAGGCTATAGTAGTAAACACTTGCCCTAGGTGCCATGCAGTGGGAGTGAACCTGGAATCATGTAAATGGGACAAGAAAAAACAGGGAGATGTCATTCAGAGTTTTCTTTCATCAGTCGAGTTCCAGATTATCTTTGCAGGAACTCGACTGACGAAAGAAAATTCTGAATGACCCGTCCCTGTTTCTTCTTGTCCCTTTTTGTATCATCTAACTGTCTGGATGTCTTGTTGTTGCCTGTTGCATTCTTGTCCCATTTTTTGTATTCTTTTTTATATACATATAGCGGTGTACGTACACTTTGGTCTCTAATATATATATATCATCATCATCATCATTTAACATCTGTTTTCTATGCTGGTATGGGTTGGACAGTTTGACAGGAGCACACCAGCCCAGACTCCATGTCTGTTTTAGCACAGTTTCTATGGCTGGATGCTCTTCCTAACACCAACCATATTATAGAGTTCTTCTAGGGTGCTTCTATGCAGCACTGGCATACATGGGTATGGGTGCTTTTTATGTGGCACCAGCACCTATTAGCCTGCAAGATTAGGAATGCTCAGCTGGAGAGGGATGCAGTGGACAATCCTGTAAAACATTTAAGAATGGAGTTCATAATATTCTTTTTCTTACATTGCTAACAATTGTTTCATCAACTCACATTTTAACCAATCTTGTGTCATTTTGTTAACATGTCAGCAATTATTGATTTATTCTCTGTCACTGTGTAAATCTTCTTTCACTGCACTCATTGTAAGTGATTCCTCAGAACTTCACAAAAAGTAATATGCTGACTGATTAGCCAATCTCGCTAGTAAGTACTCTCATACCATTCTGAAGTGGGCAGTTCCTACTAAACATGTACATTCAAGGCAAATATAGGAAGAGAGAGAAGAAAATTGATGGAGGAGAATTAGTAGGATTTGACAAGGTAATTAGCTTCATTTTGGCTTGACCATTTGGTTTATCAGTACAAGAATGTATTACATTGTGTAACCATTTGTAAAGATGCTTGGCAGCTGACTGTGACGATCGAGTATTTTCCAGTCATCGCAGATATAAATTGTCACTTGATCAGCAAAGTTATTGTCTGAATATCAAAGGGCAAATTTTCAATGTTTCCGATAACCTAGATGAGGCTATCCAAGAAAAAAAAATTAATTACATCCATTTTCATGCACATATATTCTTACACAAGCACACGTATATTGTGATAAGTATTTTATATATGCACAGACACTTGTGCTATTTTCTTTACACTCATATTTAATTATACATACATAGTCACATTTTTACAACCCTAAATACATGAATAGATTCTTATCTGCACACAAGTATGTGTGTATATATATATATATATATATATATATATATATATATATTCTCACGGTGGTGCACCAGCATGACCGCAGCCACTTGGCTGAAACACATAAATAAATAAATATATATATATATATATATATATATACATACATGTATATATATATATATATATATGTGTGCCCGTGTGTGTGTGTATATATATATATATATATATACACATGCACACATACACACACACACATACACATATATGTAGATATGTAAGTATGTATGAATCTGTATGCATAAATATGTAGAGGAGTAGAAGAACAAACACCAAAATATTGAAATTTATGTGTCAAGCGAGAGCAAGATGACTAGTACTAAGTTGACTGCAGGTTTTATATCAGAGTATCCTCTCCTAGGCTTTTCCTCAAAAGGAGACTGCAAGCCAGCAGTGGTAGATCAATTTGAATTCGGAGTTTTATTCTCCTATACTGGTTGTCCTAACCACGACCTCAAAAAAAAAAAAAAAAAAAAAAAGCCCAGTCTGACTGCACCCAATGGAAAAAGGGGCTTCATTCCCAGAACCAGGACTACATCTACAAAAAGTTATGTTCTAGGATATGACTCTATCATGAAGTATTGAATTATCAAGAAGTATTAAACCAAAATGCAACAGTTAATGCAGATAAGTAGTGTTGTCATTTGAAAGCATTGCACAAACATTTACAGAAAAAGTGCCCATGACGAGTCATTTGTAAAAAGCTGTTGTTCTTACATAGCAATGAAAGACCACATATTACTCAAGTCCTTCAAGAAATGATTATGGCATTAAATTTGGAAGTTTTGCCTCATCCACCTAATTCTATTACTTTTCAGATCATTGCAACATTATTTTGAAGGAAAACAGTTTGTCAAGAGGTTAAAAATGATATTGAGTGTTTCTTTGGCTCCAAATTTGAAACAACAATTTGCCAAATATATGGGATTACGTAATCAATAATGAGAAGAAATATTATCTTGATTAAACATATTAAGACCAAAGAAGCATTTGTTTCTTACCCAACTGATATAAGGGTGTAGTGAATAAACTGTCGTCTAAATTACAAAAAAATGAAAATAACACACACATCTCATTTTAACAGGTATATTTACCAAAATTACATAAAAATATCTTGAAATATTAAAGAGTAAATTTATTCAATAAAATCGCCACTGGCTTCAACCATGGCCTCTAGACGACTTTGGAATATAATCCTTGCCTTCAGTTCATCTTTGGTGTTACAAGGAGTTTTCTTGGTTTCTCGCTCAACTGTGCCCCAGCACCATCTGATTGTGGTCGATGCCAGCTCCTCTGGCTCCTGTGCCGGTGGCACGTAAAAAGTACTCACTACACTCTTGGAATGGTTGGCATTAGGAAGCATGCAACACTATGTCCAGAGACAATAAACAGCTGTAGAAGCACTGCCAGATCAGATTGGGGCCTTGTGCAGCCTCCTGGCTTCCCAGACTCCAGTCGAACCGTCCAGCCCATGCCAGCATGGAAAACGGATGTCAAATGATGATGATGATGATGTTGCAGTCTGGAGTTAGCTGGCCAGATGTTAGGGGTGATGTGGCTGCAGAAATTGTCTGACAGCCATGACTAGGTTCTCCTGTTTGTGTGGCATGGTGCAGAATCCTGTTGCCAAATATAGAGTGTTCCAGCAGCCACCCTCTTGACCCAGGGCAGCAGTACCTCCTCCAGGCTCTTGATGTAGGCCTCCATGTTGAATCTGAGGCCACGTGGGAAGATGAAGGGAGGCATAATGTTGCCATCACTAATGATCATTCCAAACACCATGACTTTGACTGGATGTTTGGTTTTTATCACTCTTAGTACATGTCCTCAGATTGACATCTGAACACTCTGAAATGTTCATATTGGAGCTTCGGGCACAAATTCCAAGCAGTACAGCATGTCATTTCCAAATTTCTGGCAGAGTGAATTGTGTCATGGTGCTGTTTTTCTCACAGGCAGTGCCCAACTGACCCTACTATACTGTGTAGTCAACAAAATCAAAAACAAACATTAAAGCATTATAGAATTTTTAGTATTACTGAAGTTATGATGAAAACATTTTTTAAACAGATAACACTAATGGGGATTTCTTATTGTCTTATTTCTTATTTTCCAGATGCTATGAAGTGTGGAATTCCATTGTTTTGGTTCAGAGATGGTGGCATGCATGGAAAGGTAGGCATCCAACACTATGTCCGGAGACAATAAAAAGTTGTCATGCAAAGCTGATGACCATGGGCTCTGTGAACGAGGCAAGAAGTGGCCATCCAACCACATTGTGATCAGCAGAGATCATGGCAACAGTGCAGAAAATGTTTAATCGCAGCCCACAAAAATCAACACATCAAGCAGCTTGTGGAAGTGTACTAACACAATACGTACGGTGTTGCATAAAGAATGGAATATGGAATGGTTTCTAAGAAGTCCAAATCTCACACCATGTGACTTTTACCTGCGAGGTTACACAAAAGAAGAGGTGTACAACACAAAACCTCACACACTGGAGGACTAGGAAACACGGATTCAGGAGGTTCTCAGTGATATCCCAGATGACAAAGGTTGTTCATTCCATCCCTGGTCGTTTGAAGAAACTGGTTGACGCCGCCGGTTCTTACGTTGAAATATGAAGATTTACCTTCATTTTCCAATGTAATATAGAACATGTATCATTTGTTTCAATAAATTTGTAAAAGAAATATGGATTTTATTACCAATTACTTACTTTTCACCCACCCTGTATTATCTTTGCAAATTATTTTTTCTCATGAATTATTTGCTCCATATATATACACACATATACATATATATATACATACATATGTATGTATGTATCTATGTCAGGTCGCTCTTATAAGTATTCCTGAGCGCTACTGGTAACATGTAATCCAGTACAACCTGTCTCATGGTCGGGTCGTCGGTGACTAAACTGGCAACCCCACCAAGCTCGCTTGGTGAGGAGGGTTGGCATCCTGCGGGATGTAAAATAAGACTCGTCGAAAGGATGTAAGAACTACTGTGTAGTAACGTCCACCCAACAATGTTTGTTTCTGTGTGTGTGTTTAAATTCTGTGTGCGCGTGTTGTTGTGCTGTGCTGTGTGTGTGTATATTTTTGTATGCATTTCTTTTTATATATATATATATTTTTTTTAATTTTTACTTTTTATATATATTTTATATTTCATATGTATCTCCATTGCATTTACTTTTCTCCTTTCATATCTACATCTTTTATATTGACTTTTCTATGTATTTTCTATGTACTTATTATATTCTGTTTTTTTTTTTTTTTTCTAATATGTGGGGTAGATGAGGCCCATTAGCCAAGTGAAGGCAACTCTTCTAGGAGAAGGACACTCTGACATAAAACCAGGTCCATGATTTCTGTGGGAGCAGACTGGGCTTTTTTTTTTTTTTTTTTTTTTTTTTGAGGTCGTGGTTAGGACAACCAGTATAGGAGAATAAAACTCCGAATTCAAATTGATCTACCACTGCTGGCTTGCAGTCTCCTTTTGAGGAAAAGCCTAGGAGAGGATACTCTGATATAAAACCTGCAGTCAACTTAGTACTAGTCATCTTGCTCTCGCTTGTCACTGGATTATACTATTTTGACCCAGAGAGTGGCAAAGGTGTTGTACAAGCGTTTGTCACTAAAATCCAATGAAGTACAGATGTCCCCAACAAGACAAAACACTGTCAAATCACAGTCATCTTAGTATGACCCCAGAAAAAATTAGGGAAAAGAAAGAGAGAGAGGAGGGGGAAGAAAAAAGGAGTGAGAAGGGCAAGAGAGGAGAGGAAGAAAGAAGAAAGGAGGAGAGAAAAGTCCTGTGGTGATGGAGGAGTGGCGACGTATACAGACTTGACCAGTTGGAAGCATACAGTTACAAATCTGCACATAAGGCGGCAGGGTTCTTATCTTAACATCGCTAACATGTCTTCATGGACAGGGGCTGTTTTCGGTGGAGAATCCTGTGTCTGAGCAGCCCTTTTAAGGAGAACACTGCTCACCTGGATATACTGGGAAGGTGCTAGAAAAGGTGCATTAAAAATTGTCTGTCCGCACTCTGCTGGTTAGATTACTGCGGCTAACGGTGGTTCAATATAGCAGGAACGAACAAAGAAATATAAGCAATAATAAAAAGGATACGAGGAAAAAGGTTTTACTTAACTTGGCATGCTGGAATGTGAGAACTCTCTTGGATCGAGCGGATAGGCCTGAAAGAAGCACAGCTCTAGTAATTAAGGAGCTGAGACGTCTTAATGTTGATATTGCAGCTCTATCTGAAACAAGATGTTCAGGTGAAGATCATCTTGTTGAAAGAGCAACCGGCTTCACAGTGTTCTGGGTTGGGAGGCCAAAGGGAGAGAAAAGGGAGGGTGGTGTTGGGTTTGCAATTAGAAGTAATTTACTGAAAGACCTAGAACAACCACAAAGTATAAATGACCGCATGATGAAACTCCGGATCCCTCTCTCTTGTGGACGCTTTGTGACTGTTTTCTCCATCTATGCTCCCACACTCTCAGCAAATGAAGAAAATATCCATGTTAAAAGTAGTATCCTCTCAGTCCCTCTGAATGAGAAGTTGGTTGTGCTCGGAGACTTCAATGCACGTGTTGGCAGGGACAATAATGCTTGGAATGTACTTGGGCGGTATGGAATAGGTAAGGTGAACAAAAATGGTTTACACCTGCTACAAATGTGCTCTGAACTAGGGTTGGCTGTTGGGAAAACATTTTTTCACCATAAGCTGAAACATAAAGTCACCTGGATTCATCCAAGATCAAAGCAAGGTCACATGATTGACCTTGGATTAACTCGGAAATCTGACCTACAGGATTTGTGTAGTCTCAGAGTATTGCGAGGAGCTGATTGTGATACTGATCACAAAATGGTTAGGGCTAAGTTCAAATTCAGGGTTCATACAAGAAAGCGCAGTGCAGGTGTGCGAGTCCCCCAAAAAATTGATGTAGGACAACTTAAACAGCCACAGGTCTCACAGCTATTTCGGGATAGATGCAGTAATATTTATTTTGAAGGTTCATGGCAATCTTTTCGAGAAGGATTATATAAGGCTGAGTGGATGTGCTGGGTTTTAAGAGGAGACAACATAGAGATTGGTTTAACTCCAATGATGCAATGGTAAATGAGCTACTGGCAACAAAGAGGTCTACTTATGAAAAACTTCTTAACCCAAACATTAAGGGCAAAGAAAAACTAGAAAAGGTATACAGAGCGCAGAAAGCAGAACTGCAAAAGGAATTAAGGAGGCTCAAAGATACCTGGTGGAGTAATTTGTCTGAGGAAATACAGGCATCTTATGAAAGGAAAGACATTAAAAACTTGTACGGCTTATTGCGACAAGCTTTTGGACCGCAGTCCTCAACGTATGTTCCCTTGAAATCAAAAGACGGAAATGAGGTTATTAAGGATCCTCCTGGAATAATGAGCAGATGGAGGGAGCATTTTGCGGAACTTTTTCATAATCCATCTGTAGTGAACATGGCTGTCATAAATAATATCCCCCAAAGAGTGATAATGCAACACATGGACGATGCGCCTTCCATTGAAGAAGTAAAACTGGCAATATGGAAACTGAGATCCAGCAAAGCTCCTGGGCTGGATAGTATTCCAGCTGAAATTCTGAAAGCAGGTGGAGATCACATCTCCTCCGAAATTCATAGCCTGTTGTGTCAAGTTTGGACTGAGTCCTCTGTGCCACAGGAATGGATAAACGGCATTCTAATCCCTATATACAAAGGTAAGGGACCCAAATCAGTGTGTGGTAATTCCAGAGGAATAACTCTCCTGGCACATACTGGGAAGATACTTTCGAGGATCATGTTAGAACGTCTCGTGGAGAATGTGTGTCCACATGTGATTCCTGAGGAACAGTGTGGTTTCAGACCCGAGCTGGGAACGATGGATATGATATTTTCTGCAAGGCAGGTTCAGGAGAAATGTTTAGAGGAACAAATGCCACTATACCAGGTTTTTATAGATCTAACTAAGGCATTTGACACGGTAAACAGGGACGCACAGTGGATTGTTTTGTGCAAACTTGGTTGCCCAACACATTTTGTGGGCCTCTTCGAGAAATTGCACAGCAACATGAAAGCTCAGGTAGTTTTTAATGGTAATCTATCTGATGAATTTTCAGTGGACAACGGTGTAAAACAGGGAGATATTCCTGCCCCTACACTTTTCTCTATATATTTTGCCACATTGCTTTGGTATGCATTTGAGGATTGTAACAGGGGAATCGGAATCAGATTCCGGACATCTGGTAGCATATTTAATCTGACCAGGTTTAACTGTAAGGCAAAGGTTTTCAGAGTACTTGTCAGAGAATTGCTCTATGCTGATGATGCTGACTTGCTGGCACACACAGAGGAAGATATGCAACATTTAATGGACAGATTTTCCACTGCATGTACATATTTTGGACTCACAGTAAGTCTGAGAAAAACCAAGGTAATGTTTACCCCCACACCTGGACAAATATATACTGAACCAAACATCTTTGTGAACGGAACAAGATTAGAAGTCATTGACACCTTTGTTTACCTTGGAACCACACTGTCAAGGGATGGTGGTCTTGATGCAGAAATATACCATCGAATAGCGAAGGGAAGTGCTGCATTTGGAAAGCTTGAAAAGCGAGTATGGGCTGATAGAGATATCTCCCTGCAGACAAAAATCAGCATCTACAAAGCGTGTGTATTGACTGCACTTCTTTATTCAGGTGAAACATGGACCACTTACAAGCGTCATGTAAAGATGCTAGAAAGGTTTCATCAAAAGTGTCTAAGACGCATCCTAGGAGTAAAATGGAAGAGTTTCGTAGCAGATACAGAGGTTTTGCGCAGGGCGCACTGTAGCTCAATTGAAAAACATATTATCCTGGCCCAAATGAGATGGACTGGGCATGTAATTAGAATGAAGGATGATCGTTTGCCGAAGCACTTATTTTATGGTGAGCTCAGCTCTGGTGAGCGATCGCGGCAGAAACCGAGAAAGAGGTATAAAGATTGCATTAAACAAAACCTAAAAAAACTAGATATGTATGAAAGTGATTGGGAAGGAGATGTTCTGGATCGAAGCAAGTGGAGAGCTGTTGTCAGGACGAGCTGTGATGTCTGGGAGGAAAAGATGTTTCAGCAACTTGAGCTTAAGCGGGCCTGTCGAAAGGGAAAAATTGTAAACAATGGAGAGTATAGGATGTGTATTGTGTGTGATCGCATTCTTCTGTCAAAAGCAGGATATGTGAATCACATGAAAACACATGAGGGTAGAAATTCCAGACACCCTAAATACCAACCGCCTTCTGCGACCTGTGGCATATGTCACAAGGTTTGTAAAACAATACCCGGACTTAAGAGACATATGCTGGTTCACAGAAGCGTTTCCTTAGAATCAGATACCAGTGGGCAAGGATCGAGAGGCCTGAACATTTGTCATCTGTGCTGTAGACCTTGTCGCTCAGCAGCCGGATTTCAAAGTCACTTGATGATATGTGTGGATTGTTGAGGGGATGGCTATCGTCTGTCAAGATGGAGCAGTCGTCATGTATGTATGTATACATATATATATATATATATTATACAAGAATAAGGGCAGGGAATCGTCAATTAATAATAGAATTAATAATTAACAATTTTGCCAAGTAGTTCAGTATGAAAAAACCTTTATCGGTAAAACCATTTATCATCATAAATATACAGGGATTAGCATTGAGTTGCTTCTCCAACGTACTGAAAATTTTGAAATAGCAGTCAAAGAACTACTGATTCTAAACTACAAATTTTTCTCTAAACGGATGGCGATATTTATGGCACACATAGAACAAAAAACCGGAGGGAGAAGCATAAACAAAACAAGTCTTTAGTTAATCAGATACGATCGTTTCATGGTTAAGAGAATGAAAATTTCTCTATTCCAAATCTTCAGTCCGATATTCTGATAAATTTGAAAGTGTCTCTAAAAAAATTCACGGTAATTTTTGGCCATGCGACACCAAAAATCAACGATAAGAAAGGCACTTACGAATTCATCGGCTAGTGAGTTCAGGCATCTCACCTATATATCTATATATATATATAGATTTCTTTGAGGTGAGATGCCTGAACTCACTAGCCGATGAATTCATAAGTGCCTTTCTTATCGTTGATTTTTGGTGTCGCATGGCCAAAAATTATATATATATATATATATATATATATATGTATGTATGTATGTATGTATATATATATATATATATGTATATATATATATATATATATATATATATATATATATATATATATATATACAGGCACATTCTCTATGTTGGCTGGACCTCAAAACTTCCAGACACACAGATTCTGAGGACTACTGATATCTTGAGTATTGAGGCGATGGTGCACAAGCACCGGTTACGTTGGACTGGACACCTTATTAGAATGAAGGATAGCAGGATTCCTAAGCAGATGCTATATGGAGAATTTGTGAATGGAAGGAGACTCCAGCAGAAACCAAGGCTGCACTTTAAGGACTATGTCAAGTCCTCATTAAAGGCCTGTGATATGCAGGACACTGACTGGGAGAACAATGCCTGTCATCGCCACGGATGGAGGAAGCAGGTTAAGGAGGGGATTGACACTTTTGAGAGAGCACGTATCCAGCATGAAGAACTTAACCGAGCTGCGCGAAAGCGCATGGCTCATATAGTGAATGGGGAAAGCTTAATCTGCAATGTTTACAGTCGTGTATGCTTGTCAAGCGCAGGGCTCATTAGGCACCAATGGAGCTGCAAATGCAAAATATAAGTTAGTCCTAGAGCGCACAATGTTCCTGAAGGTCGGCAATGGTCTTCCTCGGTCACGAGTGGACGGCCATCATATATATATATATATATATATATATATATATATATATATAAGAGCATTGTAGTTCACTTGAAGCATTGTAGTACAGAAGTAGAAAATGAAAGAAAAGGGAAATAAAGCTTTTAACAATGCAGAAAATTTTACAAAAAATCTTTATATTTCAAGGCTTATCTTCAGAAGGAAGCAGTCCATGAAATGTGTATTTACATTGATCTTGCTGTAATTGAATTTTAAACTGCTTGGTGTTTGGGTTTGCAGCAGCAGCAACAACTCACTAATTGTTGCTGCAAACAACTCTTCAACTCATAGTCATGGACGGTATGACGTATTTTTATGTGGTGATGGTGGTGGGAGATGATGTTGGTCATAATCAGTGATGCATTGCTTGCACCAACAGCTGGAGAGTTGCTGCTGCTGCTAATGCAAGTATCAAGCAGTTTAAAATTAAATTACAAGCTTGATGTGAGTACACACTTCTTGGATTGCTCCCTTCAGAAGATAGGTTTTTGTACCTGAGATATAAAGGTTTTGTGAAAAACTTCTTGCATTGTTAGAAGCTTTCTTTATTTCCCTTCTCAGCAGAAATGCTTTATAGTATATCCTCTAGCTATCTAATATTCCAGGTTCAAATCCCACCTGCCAGGAGATGGCAATGGGAAACCACTCCAGTATTCACCTCTAGTCTAGTCATAGTAGCCTAAGTTCCAGTAATTTACTTAATGGTAGCAGAGGAGGGTATAGACCTACCCAGGTCATGTAGCGAGTGCTGGAGAAGGTTCCATGCACAGGACCTGATCAAAACCAGACTACACTAGACTAGATATATACATACTCATCTGTGAAACTATGCTCATTTTTTTCTCTCTTTGTTTTGTTCCCTCTTAATCCTTTCTGTCAAAGAGCATAGGCTCAAAGCGTAAAAGACTTCTCCATTCTTCCTGAGTGTTAAACTAATACACTTACTTGTTGTTCCTACACCTGTCTTCATCTTGTTTTCTGTAAATTTGGACTATACATACACACACACATATATATATATATAATATTAGATATGTGGAGTTTTCACTCAGGTGACTCAAACTAATAGGCGTATGTTCTGAGTACTCAAATAGGTAAAAATTAGAGAATAGCGTAGATAAAGAGTCCAGGCTACATATATTTCACAGCTAGTGGAACCTCAGTAAAAGGTAGACAGCATACTTCAAGCCAAGGATACCTTGATTATATGAAGTTTACATTGTCATTAGGAGATCCCATGTTAACTTGTTGGAGATTTGATCGAAATGTGGAAAAAATTCACAACCTTTTGTTCATGAAAGTTGTTTTTTATATCTTCGACGGATTTCTTGAAGCTCACTAACTTCCTACACCTTGATCCTTGGATCTTACCTTTACATATTTGTCTATCTATGTGTGTGTGTCATATATTTACAAAAGCATATACATGTGTATATGCATGTGTTTATAAACATACACATAAATTCATATAATTGATGTAAATATATATATATATATATATATATAAACATTTGTAAATATGTATCCATATGTATGTTTACATACGCACACATATATATAGATGCACACAAACATATCTATACATGTATATTCGTTGTACTTATATTTACATATACATATGTATACTATCCCTCCCCCTCTCTATATTTTATGAAATCTCGTTGGCTCGTTATTTAGTGTATTCACTTCCCAGAAGGCCATTGGGGAAGAGACGCCATAGTGCTTTCCTGTGTGCGGTGTATGCTAGAGTGAACGAGAAAATCTGAAGGGAGTGAGAGTGTGCTTTGCTCTGATATATTATTTCATTCTTGGGCCTTTTGTTAAACACCTCCTTTCAAAATAACAATTCTCGTTTACTTCGTTTATTTTCTGTAGATTATTGCTCAGTATTTAACCTATTTCTAGCCTTTTTTCCCCTAGATACACGACTCTATTTTTCCGTTACCCCATTATTTCTGAAAGCATGAGTCAATACATCCAAGTTGCTGAGGACGAGAATTCGGAGCTGATAGAAATTCCCATCGAGTTAGATGGTACTTTGTTACTGAGCACCCTCTCTGCCCAGTTTCCTGGCGCTTGTGGTCTTAAGTACCGCAACCCTAACACATGTGCAGTGCGCGGTATTCGCCTCAGCCTGGGACAGTTATATCCTCCCGAAGACGGATGGGAAGATCGGGTTTACTACAGTGTCTTTCCGAAAGGTAAGTTTACATTTTAAACTAGTTTATCATACCTCATTGCATACGTTTTAAATGCTGGAAATTGTTGGTAGCATACTCGAATATTTCCTTAGATTTTCAATGCGCCTTAATGATCATTTTTATATTAAAATGGCAATGTTGCTCCTTTTTACCTATAAATTACTTTTTATGATCTTGTACGTAAGTTAATTGTAATTTTGTTTTAAAGTATTCAGATTGATATTTGCCTATCTATATATCCTCTGTTACATAAAAATAGTTTCAATTTACTTTTGTGAATATTCATGTACTAATTTTTATTCGCCCTTTTCATTCCTCATCTTTTTGCAAGTATTCTCTGCTGTTATTTTGATGCACTCTTTCTGATTGTATGAACCGTCGCATTTTCCTTTAATCTCTGACTTTAAAACGGTAGCCTTTTATTTGGCTTTTATCACCTGGAAACCTAAAAAAAACAAAACCTGTTGCTAGTCCGTTGATAACCGTGAAATAGTTTTGTATGTTGTTTATTACATATAAAGAGTAAACAGCTTTCTGTTTCCATATCGCTGGCTTGTGATGAAAATTTTGTAAAAAAGGGGCGAGAATAAATTTTAAGCTGTTCTTTTTAAAAACGCTTTTCTCGAAATCACCATCGCATAGTGAAAGTATGTTATCCTGTGGTACGTTATAAGAGGAGGACAAGGATTAATGTTAATGCCCTTAAAAGGGTATCATCTTTCTTAAAGATGAAAGTATTCACTTAAAACTGAGAATTGGGTCGCTGTGTATGATATTGAAGGCAGCCACAGTCACTTCACCACAAAGGGAAATAACAGATCCGCCATATTGCTGTTATATGTTTGGCACTAAACAGGATTTTTTGTCTCCTGACTTACCAGTCATCCAGTATCTTTGTATTTAGTTTAGTCAGTTCGTTCGTATCATAACCCATTCCTTTATTATACATGTATATAATGAGTGTACGCATGTAAAATTCACAAAATGCCAGAAATAATCCCCTGACAATTGACCTGTATTGCTAATTGCTGTCGGTGACTCTCCCACCCCCACATGCGCGCGCACATATCAGCAAATACAATTTCTAGATAATTGCTACCCACTCCGTTTCTGTCAGTGTTGTTTTGTTGAAAGTTTTGTGTTGTTGTGTTGCCATGGAGTATTTTCCTTTCAAGACTGACAAGTATGAATTGTTGTGTACAGATAACAAGAGGAAGAGTGATGATGGCATGGACAGCGGAGCCATCAAAGCTAAAAGAGTCAACAAAAAGTGTAGCGACCTTATTGTATTGGGCCTACCTTGGAAAAGTACTGAAGAAGATTTGAGGCAATATTTTTCACAGTTTGGTGAACTGTTAATGGTGCAGGTAAAGTTAATCTCTTCCTTTACATTTAATCTCCGCAATGTAGTCGGGCTATAAGTGAACTTTAATAAATTGCTTAATTATTGATCCCGGGAAGAAAAATGTGTATATAATAAAATAGAAATACCAGAATTTTAACCTTTTTTCTTTGTTTCACGCCTTGCAGAGGTGTGGCGTTCTACTTTGGAACAATAGTGAGGTTTTTTTAAAACGGGAGATAGTGTTTGTCACTTCGAGGATTTGACCTAGCTCACTTACTGACCAGTATGATCCTCTACTCATATTCAGAAGACCGGTATTTTTAACTGCTTAGTTTCGAGAACGCTGTCAAGTGAGATGATTATGAAGTCCATTTCTTGCTGTCTTCCAGAATGTGACTCGGACACGAGTTAGCTGTTTTGTTGATGCACTCATTTTAATGAGTGTTGTCGACACGAACATTCAGAGACTTATGGAGTACTGTTGGCTGTAACTATCCACTATTTTTATTCATATGGGCTGGGATGACGAGTGGGTTTGTCTAAATATTTATCTTAAGACATTACGTCTTTCAGAAAGTAGACGAATTCAATCATGGAAATGATTTTCTTATGCAAATCCAGTTTTTAAAACTCCTGTTGGTGGTGTCCACGTTCCCACTCTACCAATAGTAACAAATAAATAAATGGGGCAAGTGGTGATCCTTTTCTGTGAAAGAGAATAGTTTTGGGGTTAAGAAATAATTAACTTTGAGTTCTGAAAGTTGTTAGTTTCAAATGTTGTATTTTTTAATATATAGATTTCTTTTCTTATCTCTTCGTATAATTTACAGGTCAAAAAAGATTTGAAAACTGGGCAGTCAAAGGGCTTTGGTTTTGTTCGATTCCAAGATTATGAATCCCAATTAAAATGTATCAACCAAAGACACATGATTGACGGGCGTTGGTGTGATGTGAGGATTCCAAACTCCAGGGTAAAATGTTCCTTCTCACTAAAAACTTTGTTTCACATTTCTTTGTACTTCCATCTTGTCAGCTCTCCTCTCTCTCTTTCTAGTTTGTTAGCCAATATCACCACTCGATATTTTATTAAAGATAGGGCTTGGTTTTGGTGTGAAAGTATTTCTTTTAAAATATTGTAATGGCAATCCATGTTTATAATGGAAAGAAAGTCTTGACTATTAATATCTGCCAATAAGAGCATTAAAACTTATCTGCACCTAGACACGAGATATTCTTCCTTAAAAATGTTTAGCATTAAAAATTTGATCTTGTCTTTAGTTTATTTTAACTTTTATTTATACTATACTGCTGTTGTGTTCACTTGTATTTATGTGCATCATTTCATTTTCTGTTTCTAGGATGGTAGTCAACAGCAAGTAAACAGTAAAGTGTTTGTTGGCCGGTGTACAGAAGACATGACTGAAGATGACCTTCTCACTTACTTCTCTAAATATGGTGAAGTCATTGATGTCTTTATCCCCAAACCATTCCGGGCGTTCGCATTTGTTACATTCACTGATCCTGATGTTGCTCAAGCTTTGTGTGGCGAAGACCACATTGTGAAGAATGTCAGCGTTCATGTGAGCAGTGCACTGCCGAAACCTGCAGATAAACATAATAGCGGCAACTCTGGCAACTGGGATAGGCGTGGTCCTCAAGGCAACTATAATCAAGGTTATGGACAGGGTGGGTGGAATCAGGGAAACCGCAATAGTAATGGCAACATGAATGGACCCCCGATGAATTTTGGCAACTTTCAGATAAATCCAGCAATGTTGGCAGCTGCTCAGGCCATGCTTAGTGGGCCTGGGGGGTGGGGGCCATTAGGAATGGGACAAGGTGGAGGTGGAGAGTCTAACAGTCAAAATAGCAACCAAAGCTTTGGTAGTATTGGTAGTGGTCCCAATAACAATTATTTGGGTTGGGGTGGCCCTGCAGAAAATGGTCAAGGGCATTCAGCAAATTGGGGGGGTTCACTATCAAAATCTGGTGGATGGAATTAACGGCTGATCATTGTTTGCAATGCATTTTAATATATTTTTTCCTCCATCTTTTTGTCTTTTCTTCACTCAGTCCCATTCATACCTGATTCACTGTTCTTTAGCAGTTGTCACGTTTCTTTTTGATCTTGTCAAATTTGCCATAAGTCAAGGTCTTTTCATTTAATCACTCTCAGTCCAGTTTTCTAATTTTAAGTGTGTATGTATTATATATGTATGTTTATATATGATGTATACACACTGACATTTTATTACCTGGACTGTCATCTTTATTTTGATCCCCCCCTCTCCTTTCTTTCCCCCTCTTCATACTTTTGTTATACATGTTTGTTGAATGTTGTGAGTGATGTCATGCTTCACTTTCCCTTAACTGCCGACCAACTTTAGACAGCAGCACTTTTAGAACAGTCCCTCTACATACATCTCTATATCATGCATTTTCACTTGATTCAGTGCAATTTTGTATTGTTAAGTGAAATTTTTTGTGCAGCTTTACTTTGAAGAGAGACATTGTGAACTGTCTAAATTGTCTCCCCTTACCCTATACATTCCTTCTTCATTTCCTTCATTTTGCTCTTGGATGAGCAGCTTTCTATCATTTCATCTATTCATTTTTTTTTTCCTGCTCGGTAATGTGACTCTCCTAGAAATTCCACTAAAATATACTTTCATCTCCCCCCTCATCGTTTGATTTTTCTGCTGCTGTATTGCCTGAAAAGAATCCCTTACTGACTTTTCTTTTCCATATCTCCTATTTGTAAACATTTCCCTTTATTTTATTTTATTTTTTTTCTTTCTTTTGAATGAGTGTTAGCTTTGGTCTGGGTCAGTGAAGATCATTTTAGTTGTGTGGTGGGTGACCATTGGTAATATGTAAATAGTTGCCAGTCGTTTGGATTGCACGCACGGACTGATGCACGCATGACAGATGTGAACGAACTGAATCAACTTTGTTGAATGGGTGACGGATGTCTCCTTTTTTTGCGTGTTGAATGGGAGCTGATCTGTAGAGAAAGTAAATAAATATAAAATGCATGAAGGTCTTGTGTTTTGTGGCAGTTGAGAGAGTTTGCTCTTTGTTGCAGGGGCTGGGCAAGAATACAAAGAAAATTGTGTATTTAGTTGAATGTCTGGGACTTGTTTAAAAATGAAACAGGTTCAAGTATCGGTAAAATTGCATTTTTTTTTTTCATCCCACTCCACAGCAAACTGCCCTTTATGCTTGGCATCATAATGATTATAAGAGATGATTGCTAATTGTTTTGTGAAAATTTATAGTGTTTAGGGTAATGTTCATATTAAAATCAAATTGTTCAGATGAGTTTAAAGATAACCTGTTGGGAAATTTCAGATCCCATTTGGATTGTAGCATTTAAAAAAAAAAAGTTTCATTTTCAAGTAATGAGAAATGGGTATGAACACTAGTGATGCTGCATTATACCAATAATAGTGGAAAATTACTGACTTTCATACTTTTAGAATTCCAACTGATTACCCTCCAATATACTTTGTCATTCCAACTGAGTAATTTTCATATTGCATTTTTTTTTTTTTTTAAATATTTCAAATGACTCGACATGGGTTCTTCTCCCAGCAACAGAAGAACCCTGATTGCCATGGTTCATCAGCATTTCAATTGGTGGAGAGGGACGTATCAAGTGATACCTATTTCGACGTAATGATGACGAAACTGTTTTTCTTCACAGCGAAATTCAACAATTTCCTCCATTACGGTGTCTGTTTCTTCAGCTGCGTGCACTGCTGCCCTAAAACAGCTGCTGCTGTCTGCAACCTGTCTGTGATAACATAGTTGGCTATTTGTAAACACCTTTTTTTTATTTTTATGAAAAAAAAAGAAAAAAAACTGACATTTAATACAGTGCCATTGACTGTATCTCAGGGATAAATTTAGATGTTGGCCTTTCATATTTTTTTTTATTTATTTTAAATAGCATTTTTTAAGGTGTTGAAATTTACTTTATATATTTCTGCAATTTTTCTCCTTCCCCTATGCCTTTTGGAAGCCATACAGTGAGAAACTTCTTGTTAGTGCTTGTTTTTCTTTCAGATATATCACACTCTTGGAAAAGGTAAGTAATCAAATCCGGTTTGGTTATTTCAAACCATATTAGCTATGCCGTATATGGGGTCAATAGTATCAGTTCTTTATACTTGTACAGTTATATAGTAATGGTGTTCTCATTGCTTAATATAGTTAGGTTTGCTTTTTGCACTTGCATTAATATTAAAATTGCCACTAACTTCTATTAAATAACAATTCTGTGCATTATCAAATATCTTTTGCATACAATAGAAAGCTGTCTCCATAAATTCAATTTGTACTTTGCATTGAATTGCTATCCATCTGACATATGTATGGGTGGCAGTGTTGCATAGGTGATGACCGCTGCAGTATCCAGTTTTAACCTAATGGTTAGCATTAGAAAATGAGTTAGTAGCTAACATTTGAGTATACAACAAAATTTTAGTATAGAAGTGTGTAAATTACGAGAATTTTTGAAGAAAGCTAGAAAATGAAGTGTCATCAGCTACAAGAGATACATGATTGATTCACAATATGAATTATCAAAATGTCACACACCTAACAAGTGAATTAAAAAAAAAATGTAAAGTGCGGGAGAGCAAAAGTCTTTTTCCCTCTGTCCTGCATTATGATTTTGTTTCCGCAGTAATTGCTGCAAGCAAAGAGGAGAAATCTAGTGCTTTCATTTGCCTACACCATGACTGGTTTAGTCTCTTCCTAAAAACTAAGGAAAACAATTTTCTTATTCTTGCTACATTCGGGTGCTTTTTTTTTTTTTTTTTTTTTTCCATTCATCGCAATCATCACTTGTCGGAATTGTTTTACTTTCAGAAATTGAAATATCTGAGTCATAATCGTGCACATGGTTTATGTCCACTGTATATTTTGCTGGATGCCATCTTTTGAAAATCCTTTGGCTTCAAGCTCAATGCTTGATACTGGTATTTTCTGTCTCTTGTAAAGAAAAAAATTTTTCAAAGTGGAAAAATCTCTAGACTGGTGTCAGATACCATATAAAATACTGTTGGATAGTGTAATTTAGTTGTTTAGAGTGAAAATGCATTTCACAAGCATACTTATGACATTTGCGCTCAAATATGTCTTTGCAACATGAGCAAAATCAATTTCAATCAGTTTTGGATGGGTTGGTAACGAAAGGGTTAGGTTTCAAGGCATAGCCTGTTCATTGGAACTCTAAATATACACACTGCTTTACAAATTACGAAGGTATTATTGACTACCAGATAGAATCTCAAATACTAGATGTCTGTAACTAGGATGCAGGGAAGTGTGGTAATGGCCATGTTCTGATTAAGATCTACATTTGTTGAACATTTAAGTTACAATTTATTTCAGATTGAGTGTAAATGGTTTGTTCTGAAAGGGTGACATTTTATTGTATGTTGCAGTAAGCATTTACAAAATATGTTTAAATACTTTTAATTTGAAGTTTAAGCAAAGATCTCTTCACATGTATGGTTTTAAATACCTGGAGTAGGTCTATAACGAGTATAGCATTTGTTGATTAGTATATTCTATACTAATCATTAAGGGAGCTGAGTGTCCCACAGCTTCTACCAAAGTGATTTTGAAAAGACATTGAAATTGTATGGTTTTCAAATGGAGATGATAGAGAAAATATTTGAGTTAATAGCACTATGGTACATAATTCACTTTTATAGATCCTTGAACAAAAGTAGGATTTTTGATTTATAAGTGAGCATGGTATAAAATAGCACTAAAACAATTTTAACCCTTTCACATTCAGATTACTTTATCAAATGTAATTGCTTATTTTTAGAATGACATTGTAAGAGATGTTGGGCTGACATGGCCAGTTTGAATGCTAAAGGGTTAACACAATCAAATATTCCCATATTTAATGTAGGCATTCTACAAAAACTTGGGATTTAGTGAAAACCTTTTGTCCCAAATTTTAATTGAATCTCAAGAGGTTTCTTAAATCTTGGATGACTAAGGAGTACATATTCATCCCAGCAAGTAGTCTTTGAAAACAGTTTTTCTAAGTTCAGGTGTAGGTAACAAGTAAATGAATTTTGCAGTAAAGTTCTATTTAGATTTTTTTCCTTCTAAGTGGATTGTTAGTCAAATAGGTTGAGAAACAGGCAATGCATCAGCTTGGGTTATCTCTTAAGTTGGTGTTTAAACATGACCAAATGGTGGAAGATTTTCGTTGGCTAAATTTTTTTCAGGCTCAGAAAGGTAATTCATCTGAAATAGTAACAATACAGATGCTTGCAACATTGAACTTTGCTAAAGAAAAACCAAGGACCAAGTGATGTTAAATCAAGCAATGGATTAAGACTACTACTCGGCACCAAAATAGAAGCTACCAGTTTACACTTGCAAAATCTCACTCTCCAAACTTTTGATTAACTAAATACCTTGCCCTGTGTACGCTACAATGGAATTGAGTCCAAAACCAAGCAATTCGTCATTCAGTGGCCACATAGTAACTAAAATTTTAGAAATACTATGTTACGGGTACCTCAAGACTAATGTACTAGTAATGAGTTGATTTGATTGGGTGAGCATCTAAACTTTCCCAATCATGTCTGCTGAGGCATCTACAAAATCCATATTTTTCTGTCAATACTTTTATTTGGATAGGTGAATTCATGTAAGTAGTTCTAAGTGGTAGTGTTCTCAGGCATGTATTCACAAAATTTGAATACATTGACCTTAACATATACACAGATATTCCTCATAGAGGCTGAGATTAATGATATCTAAATTTTACAGGTTTGGAAATGCATGCGTTTTGGCATTCTTTCTCAAATTGTCCCTGAATTTCTACTGCTGCCCCTTTTATACCAGTTTCTTGCTGAATAGTGACTCAGTGGTATGTAGTAATGAGCAGAAGTTGGCATGAAAGAGATGGGTGTTGGTTGGTGCTAAGATGCAATTAGTGGTGCAGTATAATGCAAAGAATACTGAGGTATGAAGGATAGATTAAAGATATTTGTCTTTAACAATTGATAAGGAGTTAGGAAATGGGTACGCTTAGTAAAAGTCTCCTCCCTTGTGGTCCTAACTTTGCTGAAGTAATCTTTCGTGTCTTTATTATATGAAAGAATTTGATTTTGTAGAATTGCTACTATTGGATTCTTTAGCAATTCTTACATAACTATAGAGGGGACAAAGGGATTAAAAGTCGATTACATCGACCCTGAAAAGGATGAAAGGCAAAGTCGACCTTGGTGGAAATTTGAACTCAGAACATAAAGACAGAGACGAAATACCAATTTCTTTATTGCCCACTGGGGGCTAAACATAGAGATGACAAAACGTGGGACATAAAACATAGAAAATAAAATGAATGTTATAATGTATGAAGACCTGGAAATAGAACCACTCGCCCCCACTTATGAGTGGCCTCATTTTCTACTTTTTAAATCCTGAACCTTCTAACACATCGATACCTGTTTCCTCCAGCCACCTATTGTATGTAGTAAATTCTGGGAATGAGCTCCAACTGCAGTCCACCTCCCAAAAATAAAATCCAACCCCATATTCTTGTATTTTTTCCTCCTGCTTCTTGTCTGGTATTACACACGAGTGATGTTCCTCTGCATTATCATACCCCGCAGTTCCAATATACTTTGTCCTATTTCTGCTACTTTTCTTTTTTGGTTACTTCCTTTCTGCTCGCTTTTTTCTAGGCTTTGATATACATTCTGCTCTTATGTGTCCCTTCAGGCCACATTTAAAGCAGCGTGGAACTCTTCCTTCCACCCTGACAGCCATAATTATTTCTTCCGTAATCTTTAACATTGTTTCTTTTGAATCCTGGACTATCATCTCCAGTTGACGCACTCTTTTTTTTCTTGGTCTGGAGCACTACTATGTTGTCCCCATTACCATCTGCCACCCAGGCTACGTCAATCTCCGGTGGGATTCCTTCAACCGTGACCCTTGTTCTCATGCCTCTATGTGGGTAACAGCACCACTTCTTCACTCCGAATTGTCGACGCTGCTACTGCATTACAAAACCTCACCTCCACTGTTCCAAATGTTGAACCTCTAGTCAGGCATATTATGTCTTCCCAAATCTGCTTTAACGCTTTTTCTATTTGTTCTGTCGTGACAACGTCTATTCTTCCTTTATTTATGTCCCCATTACCTCACCTCCACTTCCAAATGTTGAACCTCTAGTCAGGCATATTATGTCTTCCCAAATCTGCTTTAACGCTTTTTCTATTTGTTCTGTCGTGACAACGTCTATTCTTCCTTTATTTATCGAAAAGGTTCGATAGATTATCAGCTTTTCCCTTATTCCGTTTTTAATCTCTTGCAAGGGTGACAGTTTCACTTCAAACCCATCTCAGTTCATTTCTTCTGTGTCTTCTGAATTCCCTGATATCCACTTGTTTCTTTGCAAGTTGCTACCTCAGCAAAATGCCTCCAGCAACTCCTCGGACGATGACATGTCTGAGTAACTATAACTGTCTTCAGACATTCTTTAACCAGCTTTCTCTTCTCCTATGAGAAGAGAAAGTACAAACAAACCACACACGTAAACATCCAAACCGCTGCAAAGCAGCACAAAAACTACTCAGAATCACTACGTATCAACTTCACGGAGCTGTTACACCGCTAAGCAGTTCGACCTGTGTGCTAACGTTTGTCAGCTCACCGCCTTCTAATTTGCTTCTATCTGTTAGACCTTGTCTCAAGATTCTCTTCACATTTCAACACTATCTTAGCCATGTCCTGTTACTTATAGATCTAGTTCAGTGATTCTCAACCAGTCCATATAAGATTTTGCAGTTAAAAATTATGTGCAATCAATTGGTTATACTTCTACAATACAATATACGAAGTATTTTAAGTTTTAATAAAATTCTTAATATTTAATTATAAAATATAACAGGTTTTTTTTAACCTTAAATGTCTAGAAGAGTCCATGATAAAAAGTGGTTGAGAAACACTGGTCTAGTTTGTTGCTGCAGGTACAAACCACATTCAAAATGATTCCAACTACCCTCAGGTTATTACTGGTTATGTATATTTTGTCTTGACTTATATCAGTGAACAGATAGATATTTATCAAAAGAAAATATGTTAATTTTTTTTTTTTTTTTCCTGAATTTTACCAAATTTTTATTAATTTATAGTGATATATTGTCACAAATATTAATATTGGTGATCTAAAATGTTTTAAATGCCTTTATACTGGTATGACTCGAATAGTTCTGTTGTTCAACATAGCTTGTCTTGGTTTCTATTATGGATATCCTCCATTAACAACTCATGGCACTTCTATTTGATACTCAGCTTGTGAAAGGTATCACGTCTTTATCAGTATAGTTATTTCTCCTAGACATAGTTCATTCTCTAATTTTCTCTACCTTTTGTAGATCTACAGTCAGTGTCTACTACTTCACACATTCTTCATATATATATATTCCAGAAGACCTTTTGGTTTTCTATTTCTTTAGCGATTATGAATTAACCTCAATGTAGATTTAAAAGATTCACAAATTTGAGACTGATATGATATCTTGAGTGTTAACGTAAAGGCCAAGTGTGAAGAACAGTATTTACACTTGCAAGACTTGGCTTAGTAACAGGTTCTTCAAAAATTCGTGATATCTTCAACTCTGTGAAAAGAATTTTGTATAAGAGTTGCAAATGTAAGCTTCTTAGTATGATATTGCATTCATCCTGTCAACTTTATAGGAAGATATTCTGTGAACTAATTTTGTAAATAAGAGATGTTTAACTCGCTAGTGTACTGAAATGTAAAGCAGAAATCATTTAGTGTTAGCCTACCAACAAAAGCATCTAACTATAGAAATGGATTTTGTCAGTTACGTTATTAGATCTACTCCAAGGAAGATGATCTATATCTATAACCATTTAAGGCCTACCAACACTGATGAGGTTGATGTAGGGTTAATTTAACTTTTAAGTTAACATAGAAAAATTTTGAAATATTACAATTCTGGCAAGAAAAGTTTTGTAGGATGTTCCTCACAGGATCTGATGGTTGGAAATGGAGAATCACTAGAGAAATAAATGATAGCGGATATTTTGCATGGACATTTTCTGAAACCATGGTAGGACACTGAACTGTTATTAGCCAAGTTGAATTATTGTAACTCAGTAGTGAGGAGTCCATAGCCATCTAAGCTATTGTTTGATGGGATGTCATTCAAGTCTCTTGTAAAAGTATTTTATGAATACGTTTGGTAACTTACTGACTCCCCAAAACCTGGTTCTCTACTACTTTGATAAATATTTCCGGATATTTGGAGACTCAATCTGCTTGTGATGTTGGCGAGAGTAATGTTTGCTCTAATTATAAACATTCTGTAATCCATAAACATCACAACTACGTTGGCTGAAAGTATCTTCATTTAACACCCATGTTCCATGCTGGCATGGGTTGGATGGCTTTGACCTGATATGACTGGTGCAATTTCATGCTCTGACATCTGCTTTGCAATGGTTTCTACATTTGGATACCCTTCTATACTTTAGAAATTGAATGATGTAAAACGATATATATTCAAAATGAACAATGTAAATATTATAAAAGCACAAAGTTTTAAAGATATATAAAAATGAAGAAATGCAAAAAAATTACTTTTTCCTAGGAGAATCTTGATTGACAAAAATTGTCTCTGTTTTATTTTATATTCCATACTGAAAAATATTCAGCTACCTTGGATAATGATACTTGGTGCAGCTGGAGCATTTTTTATTTTGCTATAATTACAAACTTTTGTTGCTACAAGTGCATATAAATAATGTCTGATTACACAAGGTATTTTTATTGCATAAATTTTTAAAAATGGAATTACTATCAAATTTTCCTCATACAAGCATGAATTAGATGACTGTTCTATGGAATACCATTGTTCATTTACATCCTCTTTCTTGAGGTCTTGTCTCTTAAAACATTCAGTATTTAAACTATCTTTGGATTTGGCTCACATCCTCAAGATTCATTGGTCCAAGAGGACAGCTAGAACTAAATTAGAAATGATGCCAACTGCTAGGAGTTTTCATGCTGTTATAATCAATAAAGATAAACAAGATAGAAATCTTTTTGGACAATAGTTACAACTCAGTAGTGAAATGAGGAATGTTAATTTGCTTTAGGTAGGTCATTGGTTTAGTTTTACTTCTGGCATACTAACATCACACGGGAACAATTACACCTTCCATGCATCATACACAATGTAGAAAATTGTGGTTTATGGTTTTGTTTCAAAATGTTGGACATGGGTACAGGTGTGTTAAGCTTGCTTCCCAAACATGGTTTCAGGTTCAGTTCCACTATACATTCAGGTATATTGAAGGCTGACCGAAGCCTTGTAAGTGGATTTGGTAGGCAGAAACTGAAAGATGCCCATCATGTATGTATATCAATCTGTCTGTGTCCCCTCACCATCTGATAATTGGTGTTCGTGTGCTTACATTCCCATAACTTAGAGGTTTGACAAAAGAGACCAATAGAATAAGTACCAGGTCAATTTGTTTGACCAAAACATTCTTCAAGGTGGTCTGGTGACTGAAACAAGTAAAAGGCATACATTATAGTGATAAATATGTGGCTCTTGCTACAAATATGAAATTTTTTTCAGTTGTAAGAGATATTTCTTGAAAGAAATTAGAAAAAAGATCACAAGACATTGAAGAATTTACTTCAAAGTAAACAATCTTCAGAACTCTTTTAACATTTTCGTTTTTGTCCATTTGCAATGACAATACAATACTGATTCATCTCAACAGAAGAAAGGATTTACTGCAAATAAAGCTTAGAGGAGCCCTGAAGTTGAAAGGCAAATTTTTATTCAATTGTATTGTTCTCAAGTCCAGACTAGTTTACTTGTTGATGGGATTACACATAGAAGAGATAGTGGGCAAATGTCTAACCCAAATTCTTGCAATTAAATTTAGATAAATGCATGCTACATTGTTAAGAATTTCTTAATGGAATTTGTTGTGTTGCTCCTGTTATTTTTATATATAAAGAATTAGCAAAATGAAAAAGAAAAATGGACAAATTAATATTGCTTTAAAATTTTGGCACAAGCCCAGCAATTTCAGGGAAGGGAGTAAGACAATTGCATCGACCCCAGTGTTCAACTGGTACATATTTTATCAATCCTAAAGGATGAGCCTGTGGTATTTGAACTCATAATGTAATGACATGAAATACTGATAAACATTTTGGCTGGCAAGCTAATGCTTCTGCCAGCTTGCTACCTTAGGACAAATTATATTAGTTTAAAATTTTGGCATTAGGCCAGTCATTTCAAGGGATGGGGTAAGTTGATTACATCGACTGGTACTTATTTTATTGACCTAGAAAGAATGAGAAGTAGAGTTGACTTTGACAGAATTTGAACTTAGAATGTGAAGTTGGATGAAATATTGCTAAGCATTTTGCCTGGTATGCTAGGGATTTTGTCAGCTCGATGCTGTGGAACACATTAATGTTAATTACAATGGAGGGTTATTGGTAACATAACTCGTGTTTTGCATATGGGGACTAAGCTGGCAACCACACAAATCTAGTTTGATGATTTGGGAAATCATGCAGGATGAAAAACAAGACCTGTTGAAGGGCAAATAAACTCAAAGGAGTCAATGTCAATTGATAATGTGTACATATGAATATTGAGTATCTGTGTGTCTGCTTACTAGCATGTTTTCATTCAAATGAAGCATGAAAAAATACCTTTTGTCTCCACATCTTTAACACTTTAGCATTCACATTATTCTATCAAAAGCAATGCTTAATTGTTCTCACTTTTGAATTAATCATGTACGATTTGGTATCTATGAAATTTTGATGAGGTTTGTTTTTAGAATGATATGGTGGGGTTGGTGTGAGAAACCAGATCTGGTCAGTTTGGACTTAAGACGGGCAGAATATTTTGACCAGGCATGGTCAGTTTAAATACTAAAGGGTTAAGGCTGGCAGCAGCCAATATTCTGCCATGCTGAGTTAGAAACCATGATTTATGGCAGACATCTGGTATGATAGTTTATGGTCTAGACACACCGAATTAGATGGTATTGTGTGGTCTGGAGATCTTCATTCATATGAGCAGTCTCCTAAATTCTTGTTCAAGCTCAGTTGTCTGGACTTTTTCGTGCACATGGCTCATTCTTAATACATTGTATTAATCAGAGGAATAAGACTGGGCCACATAACAGACCCTCCTCCCACAATTAATGGCTAATTAATCTTGTTGCTGGAGTATTCCACACATTGTTGACTGTGAATTATCATCATTTCTGTTGTTTCATGTGCAAGGAAGGTGTGTTGATGGCAGTAGTTGCACTTTTCTGTGTTACTACAAAATGACTGCAGCCCTCGTTGAAGCATTGTATAGTCAGCCATAGTCATAATTCTATTATGGATGACTAAAGATGGTACAACAATCAGCAGGTCTTTCATTGGGATAGTGTGTGAGTTTAGAGGGTATCACATTTGCAACAATGCACTATACATTGAAGGTGTAGTGTAAGTGTAGCAGTTGTGGTTCTTTGATTCCCTGCATGGATACATGATCACCTGTTGAGGCACCAAATTGTTGACTTCAATGATCGCCAATGTACAAAAATAACTTTTGGCAGCTTCTGTTTTCTTCTTTATTTCTTTTTCACATTTTTTATTTAAATTTCAAGAGATGTACTTATCCAACAAGGGATTTCATCTGAATCTTTGTATTAAAAGTAAAGCAATTACAGCATGGAGAGCATATAAGCCATTCAAAACTATACAAAATGTTTCCTTAAACATTATTATTTAATATCAAAATTTTCATTGCACCAGTTGTGACCTGGTCACTGACTAGGTTCTAATGTATCTATTTAGTTTTGGGAGTTACTAGGACATTATTAAATTTGAAGGACAAACTTATATATAGTTCAGATGTACAGAAAACAGTTGAAACAACAGCAAGCAGATGTATTAGTTTCATACCAAGTAGAAGTGGATAACAACGTGAATAACAAATTAAAAATATGATAACATGAATGATATCTGAAAATGATATTATGAAGAGTGTGCTACTCACCCCACACTGAGTAGCACCACTCGCTGCCTCTGAGTCCTAAGTCCTTTTTTCCTTTCAGTTCTAACCTTTTTCCTCTTTTTCCATCACTTAACGTTATTATTCTCTCCTCCATGCATTCATAACCTTTTTCACCGGGAGCAGAGTCGTCTAAATTTTGTGGTGTCTGTTCTCTCTTTTACTGTGGATGGATTTGGTGTCTGTATGGGGAGGGTGGATCTGAGTGGTCTTGGGTAGGATGGAGTTGGACTGGGGTACCACATCATACTCAGTGTTTTTCTTTTTTTCCTCTTTCTGCTTCTGCTCTCTGAATCAACCTTCCAGTCTTCCTCCTTTTTCTCCTTTCTTCCTCTCATTTCTCTTCCATCTCCACAACAGTATCTTCAACCATTGTCCTCTGTAGGGGGCAGTATGCTCTAATGTGGCCCATTTGGCCACATTTAAAACAACGTGGTTGTCTGCCCTCTACCCATACCCTCAGCACGATTTCCCCCAACGTCACCGTCTCTGCTAAGTTCTCGAGATGACCCTCCTCCGCTTGAATGATTAACTCCAGTGTCCTTCCTTTCCATCTTCCTCCTTCTGTTTCTGTGGCTTGGAGGACAGCTACCTTCTCCTCACTACCAACAAGGACAGCTGCCGCCACCCAAGCCACTTCTATATCCAGTGGAATTGCTTCTACCCTCACCTTGGAAGTCTTTCTTCTAAGGTGTATGGGCAGAAGCACTACCTCCTCTGTTTTCACCACCACATTCGCCATCCTCCTCTACTGTTCTAAATTGTACGACCATTGTGCCATATTTTCTTCCTTTCGTCATGTATATTATTTCTTTTGACTTCTCCCTTAGTGCTTTTTCCGTTTCAGCTTCCACCTGCTCAGCCTTTTTCCCTTTTAGCAAGAACACCTTATAGGTGATTGTTCTTCTTTCCATTCACTCCATAATTCTTTTGGGGGCGCGACAGCTTCACTTCCCCTCCCACCTTCTGTACCATCTTCTCATACTCCTTCAGACCGGCCAAGTCTAACTCCCTTCGCTTCATCTCCGTAACCCAAGCAAAACTCCTTGTCTTTTCCAACACTCCGTCCATCTCTATGACTGCCCTTACCAGCTCCTCTTCTGATGAAGACAACTCAGACCCGCTAAAGTTTGAGTGCATTGTCTCTATCCTCAAAGCAGCAACAAAAACCAACGTCTGACACAACCGACAAACCAAATACACTCTGGGTGACGCATGCATGGAAGCAAGCTTCTTACCACACAGCTACACCTGTGCCAGTGTCTAATGTACAAGGTGCAGTGAAGAAATTGTCGTCTAAATTATGCAAAAATGAAAATAACACTGACATGTCATTTTAACAGATATTTTTACCAAAATTACAAAAAAATGTCTTGAAATACTAAAGAGTATTCAATAAAATCACCATTGGCTTCAAGAACAGCCTCTAGACAACTTTGGAATTTCCTCCAACTCTTCTGGATGGTTTCCTTGTTTAAGTCGATGAATGCTGCCATAATCCTTGCCTTCATCTTTGGTGTTACAAGGACTTTTGTTGGTCTCTCGCTCAACTGCACCCCACACATAATAGTCAAGGGGGTTGCAGTCTGGGGAGTTAGGTGACCAGATGTTAGGGGTGATGTGGCTGCAGAAATTGTCTGACAGCCATGACTGGGTTCTCCTGCTTGTGTGGTATGGTGCAGAATCCTGTTGCTAGACATAGGGTGTTCCAACAGCCACCCTCTTGACCCAGGGCAGCACTACCTCCTCCAGGCACTTGATGTAGACCTCAGTATTGAGTCTGAGGCCATGTGGGAAGATGAATGGAGGCATAATGTCACCATCACTAGTAGTCACTACAAACAACATGATGTTGACTGGATGTTTGATTTGTATCACTCTCAGTACATGTCCTCAAATTGACACCCAAACACTGAAACGTTTGTATTGGAGATTCTAGTGTGAATGCCAAGCAGTACAGCATGTCATTTCAAAATTTCTGGCGGAGTGAATTGCATCATGGTGCTGTTTTTCTCACAAACGTTGTCCAACTTACCCTACTACACTGTGTAAACAAACAATGCACATGCGTGAAATTGAAAATATAAAACGGTAACAATCTACCCATTGCACATTGTATATGTGTGTGCGTGTGTGTGTGTATATATATATATATATATATATATATATATATTCTTTTGGGAATAATATATCTCAAAGTGCTCATGTAAAATTATAAATAATAGCATGTAAACGCTGGGTGTTTCAAGATGTATATACTATTTCAAAAAAGAATTATTTCTTGTTCCCTTGAAAGTTTATATAATTCTTATGCTGTCAACAATATATGTATATATATATATATATATATATATATATATATATATATATATATATATATATATATATATATATATATATAATATATTAGTTTGGGTATGAAATAAAAAATATGTATATCTGTATACATGAAAAAGGTGGAGACTTTCAGTTACTGAATTTTTAAGTGTAGATATATAGATATTTATAATATGTCCAGCTTACACAGAATACAAACAAGAAAGAAAATTAAATGAGTGGAAGAAAGGTGTTATAATTCTCAGAGCCATTTCTGGGGGCTCGGCGATCCATAATAATGTTGGTAGATTTAGTTCATCACAATATGTGGCTGTAATGGACACAATCAACATTGGATAAGATGAGCCGCTGTCATTAGGGCAGAGAAGATCTTATGTTTCAGATCTTAATATAGTGTAGTTAAAAGATGGAATATATGGATAATCTCTGGATCTCATCTGTGAACCATATATATATATATACACACACATACATACACAGTGGTTGGCACAGTTTCACTAATCTGCTAACAACTAATTAGCAAAGCTAACTTTTCGTTTAGCAGATTAGCATTTTCGCTAACTTTCGAAACAGTTAGCAAACCAATTAGTTTCTGTTAAATTTAGTCCCGTTAACAAAATTTATACATTTGTTCCTGTCTGTTGTGGGCATGTCTCGAAGAGTCCATCAGGCACACTATTGGCTGACTATTTGTACGCATGACAAGACATGATTGGTCAATGCAACAGCAGCTAGCTGAGCAGCATTGTGCAGTTTTGAGCTGTGTTCACTTACAACGTTGTCACATTGCTGACAGTCTTTCAATGTCAGCAACAGCAGTGTACATTATCAGCTTATCAAGTTATCACTTATCATTATGGAAGGTGAAGATATTTTTGTAGGGCCTGAGGATGAAGGGCCTGTTGAGGAGTCTGCAACAGCTGTGGGTGAGGCAGAAGCCACTCAGGTTGAGACCCAGGCATCTCAGAAGTCATGGCTCCACCTGGAGGATTACTTTTTCCTTACCTCAAGGGATAAGAAGAATGCCAAAATCCTGCCAGCCCAAGGAGACCAACATCAAGGGACAAGCGGCGAGCCTCTACAACTTACAGTCACATTTCAAGAGGAAACACCAAGCACATGCCATCTAGTTTGAGGAGAGGATCAAGGCCGGCTCTTCTCATGGGAAACATAGGCAATCTTCTGGTAGCAGTGCCAGTAGCCAGTCATCACAGCCATGAACAAAGAAATCATGCCAGCCCAGGATTGGCGAAGTGTTTGCCCAAACTGCTGGCACTGACATCCATCAGTCTATGGTGGACAGAAAGATTGTAGACCTGTTTGTTGACAACATGCTACCACTGTATGTAGTTCCCCACCACGGTCAGACTGATCAAAACACTGAACCCCAACAAGACGTCAATGTCCCGCCGCACTCTGGGCAGGATGATCTTGGCCAGCCATAAACAGTTGGAGGAGTATCATGCAAGGCATTTATAAATTAAAATTATACAAAATTGTTAAATTATTATTATGCCATACTTCATATTTTCTTAATATAATTTAATTATTTATTAAATAAATATAATAAAATGTATAATAGCCTAATTGAATTAAATGTCATAATATATAATATACAGTATATATATATTCCACTCATGATTAAGTCTGTACAGCCAAAGCAGCAACCTCCTCTCGGTTATTCATCCCCCACCAATACATCACCTATCAAGGTAGTGTCACTATTTTCAAAAGTTTAATAACAATGCTTTAAATTATAAGCAATACTTCCATGAATTTAGAACAGCCTAGTAACAGATATTAAATTACAATCTGTGTAATTTCTATAAACAAAATATTGTTATAAGATAGTATGATCGAATGTCTTGCCTCCTTCCTACCCACAAAAAATTATACAAACCACATGCTCACAAAAACCATTGCAGTTTGTGTGGAGATGCAGATGAGAGGCTAGTTTTTTTTGTTTTTTTTTTGTAGATTATACTCTGTGACAGTTTATATATAGTGACGTTGAATTATTTCCTTGTTAGTTTTAAATTGCCATTTTGTGAAATCAGTCACTGATTCCAATGGCATTCTCCATAATATTGACAGGGTGTGTTGGTCTCTACCAACTGTGATGGAGTGAGCATTACTGATGAGTATTAATTTCCTATACAAAATTAACATGCTAATCTAATGCATCTCACTCACAATGGGGAGGGTTTTATCCCCTATCCATACAAAGAGACCATGTGCTTTTGTGGCTAAGGAGTCTACGACTCCTATTTCTTGCAATGCTTGTGCTCACTGCACCCTTGTTACTCTTAGTGATTGTGAATTATTTCCTTGTTGGTTTTAAATTGCTGCTAGCCACCTTGATTATTTTATATCTATATATTTATCGTGAAGTATATTTGTTACCTAAATGTGGCTGACCCATATGAGATGATGCTACTGTAGTTTATAGCCCCAGGAAGACATCTCCAGCTGGTTAACAACACACTGTCTGTGTCCGATCCTATCTCTAGCCTTATGTGATACACACAGACCTGGGTTTCTGGATAGTGAAACTCGGGTCCGTGTGTATCACGTAAGGCTAGAGATGGGAACAATGATTTCCCTTCACAAATACTGATTGGACACTAGTTGTGCTGCTACTGCTTACATCTCGATCAGAGATTTATTATTGCTATATATACATAATTTTAGGTTTTTAACTTTACAACCTATGCCTCTTTACAGTTTAACATCTTTTAATTACAAATTGCTCAAGGATGTTCCCTGGGTGACAACCAGACAACCACCATGGACTGTTGGTCAGCCCACAACTGGTCCTACCTGGGGATGATGGCACACTGGCTGGACCCCAGGCCCCGCATGAGACAACATACCTTCCTGGCCTGCTCTTGGCTCAAAGGACATCACACCTTTGATGTTCTCAACTGGGCCATGGTGGACACCCATTACAAGTTCCATCTGCAAGACAGGTAACCAGGACTATGATGGACAATGGCAAAAACTTTGTTAAGACATATATGCAGATTGGTACAGAAGTTGAACTCTTGCCAAACATTCCTGAAGCTGTTGATGATCCAGACATAGAGGGTGTTGAAGATGTGGACCTGGACGTGGATCATGAGGCTGGGAACGTGGACAAAATTGAGTACATCTCTGTTGATGATGCCATCCTTAACAAGTCCAGCAGCCTGTGCTCATGAAGTGCGCAGCCCATACCTTCAACTTGCTAACCAGCATGGATGCCAACAAGGCTCTTGACAGTGCTTCATTCAAGTCAGCCTACAGGAAAACCACGTCCAAGGTACAGTGGCTGTTGAATCTGCAGAGCTGCTGCACGGTGGCGACAGATAGCATTCTGGACATGTTGAAGAGGAGGCTGGTGGTCCCCAACAGTAGCAGATGGAACTCTACCTATGAGACTCTGTTGTTGTCCTCAACAACTTGTTGGAGAAGAATAGGGGAGTTGTCCACAGGGGGATGATATAGCTGAAGCTGCAGACCTTCACTGATTCTGATGTTGGCTTCCTGGCAGAGTCCATGTAGATGGTGGTTAATGTTGCAACATTACTTGGTTCCAGAGCAGAAGCCCCACGTCATTGAAATACAAGGTGCAGAACTTGGTGAAGACCTAGCTGGAGGCCATCTTGAAGGAGGTCCTGACTGAAGTTGTTTTTTGTTCACCAAGTATAACACTGCTGTACCGTCCAGTGCTGCAGTTGAGCACCTATTCTCTATAGGCAAAGATATTTTGAGGGATAAGAGAGCTACCCTGTTTGATGGTAACCTTGAGAGGCTGATGTTTATGAAGGGCAATCAGTATCACATTGAGGTGATGGAGAAGGCCCAGCCAGAGTGGTACACCATGATCATCATCTCATCTTAGCATGACACTATGCCATATGCCCATGGGCATATGGCATAGTGGTTAAGACTGCGGGCTACTAACCCCAAGATTCCGAGTTCGATTCCAAGCAGTGACCTGAATAATAATAATAATAGTAATAATAACATCGAAAAATACCTTAGGAATGAGAACCCAAATTCGAAATTTCCCTAAGATATCTGAGGAATACTGGAGGGTATATCAGCCGAAACGTGTTAACAACAAAGATGAGGATAAATATCCATCAAATGTAAATAATGTACATAATTCCTCATCTCTTAAATATAGAAGTGTATTAACTAATATATATATATACATATATATATATATACTAACTATATATATATATATATATATATATATATATATATATATATATAGATGTATATATAATATATATATACATAAAACTCTGCTTGCAAAGACCTGTTGGGACAAGTGAAATCGAAATCGTAATTGAACCATATTCGATGACTGGCACCTGTGCCAGTGGAGCACTAACAGCACTGTTTGAGCGTGATCATTGCCAGAATTGTTGTCTAAATTACGCAAAAATGGAAATAACACTGACATCTCATTTTAACAGATATATTTACCAAAATTACATAAAAATATCTTGAAATACTAAAGAGTAAATTTATTCAGTAAAATCGCCATTGGCTTCAACCATGGCCTCCAGACGACTTCAGAATCTTCTGCAACTCTTCTGAATGGTCTCCTTGTTTAAGTTGGTGAATACTACCATAATCTTTGCCTTCAGTTCATCTTTGGTGTTACACGGACTTTTGTTGGTCTCTGAGTGGACTGGGGTAACATGAAATAAAGTGTCTTGCTTAAGGACACAACACATTGCTGGGAATTGAACTCATGACCTTACAATTGCGAGCCAAATTTCAGCATGGAAGTCTTTGGACCCTGCTTATGCTTCAGGAGATTCCTACTGAAGTCCTGGTATCCACAAGCTGACTGGGTCGATTATGGATAAGGGAGACTTATCCCTTGCACTTAACCCTTCTCCTTTGTCTGTGTGTTCAACAACAAGCCACAAGGTCTTTTCTTCCCCCACTTTGAAGAGAGGTCTTTGACACTGGCCATTTGGGTCTGAAGGGATGCTGTAAAACTAAGCACTTTATGGATGTGAAACCCTAGGTAACTCCATAGACTGGCCATAACTATCTTTATCTTATTACTCTATAGCTTAGAGTGTGCTTCTCTTTCAGATTTATGATTTACTGATGATATATATCGTTGCTGTTGCTTTTTCAGAAAATGAAAAAATAGTTTCACCATTTCATAGCAAAACCGTTGTACTACACTTGACAATTTATGATATCTTGGCAGCTGAAGCAGTTGAAGATATGACAGTTAGACCAAAACAACTGGTTATTGCAAGCAAAAATAAATATTGAAAAAAAAGCATTTGGCTAAATTTGGACATATGACAGTTTAACATAATAGTAACAGTATATATATATGTTAAATCTCTGAACGAGGTATTAACAGTAACTGCACGATAAAGTGAAGTATATTTGCCATTTAAATGTGGCTGACCCCTAAGGGTGGATGTTACTGTTGCTAAGTGTGTCGATAAACCAGCTGGAGGAGATGTTCTCCTGGGGCTAAAAGCAACAGCAACATCCACCCTTAGGGGTCAGCCACATTTAAATGGCAAATATACTTCAGAGTATATATATACATATATATATATATATACATACATGCCATCATCATCATCATCATCGTTTAACATCTGCTCTCCATGTTGGCATGGGTAGGACAATTTGACTGAGGACTGGCAAGCCAGGAGGCTGCACCAGGCTCCAATCTGATCTGGCATTGTTTCTACAGGTGGATGCCCTTCCTAATGCTAATTATATATATATAAGATTTTCTGGGCAAGGAACACTGACGGGGTCGGGGGCGTAGGAATACTTCTAGCGGAGAAATGGGTGGATAAGGTAATCGAGGTCGTTAGAGTAAGTGACAGAGTACTTAAGATCAGACTAGTGCTTCATCATAGATTAGCTACTGTCATCTCAGCCTATGCACCTCAACCTGGGCTACCAGATGGTCTGAAAGACCAATTCTATGACACCCTCTTGCAAACTACCTCGTCGACGAGTGACAGGGACCTTCTCTTTGTGGCTGGAGACTTCAACGGTCATGTCGGACGTCGTGCTGGGGGCTTCCATGGCATACATGGAGGCTATGGCTTCGGTTCCCGCAACGAGGAGGGAACCAGACTGCTGGAGTTCTGTGATGCAACCAATCTTATGGTCTGCAATACCAACTTCAGGAAACCTGCCAGTCACCTAGTCACCTACCGCTCCGGCAGACACTCTAGCCAAATCGACTACATCCTCGCCAGAAATAGGGAAAGAGGGCGGCTTATAAATGCCAAAACCTACCCTGGCGAAGAATGTACCCCACAACATAGATTAGTAGTTAGCGACTTTGGGATCAAGGCAAAATGGGTGCCCAGAATTAGACAGGCTTGGAGAAGAAGGGTGTGGAAGCTTAAAGACCCTGCAAACGGACAGAGACTTAGAGACAAGTTACTTGAAGCATTTAACGAAATAGAAGGGGATATAGCATCATACAACGTGGAAGACAATTGGAGATTTCTGCGGGACAACCTGTTGAAAGCCACCGACCAGATTTGTGGGTGGTGTAAGGTCCCCTCCCAACCCAGAGTAACGTGGTGGTGGAACAAGGAGGTAGACAGGGCTATTAGACAAAAGAAACAAGCTTGGAAGGACTGGAAGAACGGTGGTAGCAGGGAATTGTACCAATGTGCCAGAAGGGAGGCTAGGCGACAGGTTTATTTAGCCAGAGGGGAAGCAGATAAGGAAAGATTTGCCAATGTTCTGCGCCGTGAGGACCAAAGACTCGAGGTATTTCGGGTTGCAAGACAGTGTAGGAGAGAGAATAGTGATGTTGTAGGAGAGAAATGTGTTCGCATGGATGATGGTACGCTTGCATTAAATGAGGATGCAAAGAAAGAGGTCTGGAGATGCCACTACGATAGATTGCTTAATAAAGAGAATGAATGGGAGAAAGAGAGCCTGCCTTATGTCGACCCAATAGAGGGACCAGCTATCCGAGTTGATAGTACCAGGGTAGATAAAGCAATTAAGAGTATGAAGACCGGGAAAGCCCCCGGCCCATCAGGAATCACTGCAGAGATGCTCAAAATATCTGGCAGTGTTGGCTATAGCCTAGTCACCCGTATTACGAACCAGGTGATACACGAAGGAGTCATACCCTATGACTGGTGTAGCAGCATCATAGTCAACTGCTACAAAGGTAAAGGGGACGCTTTAGATACAAATAATTACAGAGGCATCAAGCTGTTAGATCAGGTTATGAAAGTTACAGAGAGGGTCATAGCCCAACTAATTAGGGAGCGAATCAATTTAGATGAGATGCAGTTTGGGTTCGTGCCAGGTAAAAGCACTACTGATGCCTTATTTCTAGTGAGACAGTTGCAAGAGAAATACCTAGCCAAGGATAAACCTCTGTACCTGGCTTTCGTTGACATGGAGAAAGCCTTTGACAGGGTCCCCCGATCCCTTATCTGGTGGTCAATGAGGAAACTTGGGATAGAAGAATGGCTAGTGAGAGCTGTGCGAGCCATGTACAGAGATGCGGCCAGTAAGGTGAGGGTTGGAAATGAGTACAGCAATGAATTCCGGGTAGAGGTAGGGGTCCACCAAGGTTCCGTCCTCAGCCCCCTATTATTTACCATAGTCCTCCAGGC
>NC_142943.1:24206155-24241155 GCF_046866305.1 Octopus bimaculoides
TATATATCTCTCTCTCTATATATATATAAATACACACACATATAATTATATATATATATATATACTTATGTATATGTACATATATGTATGTATACATCTGCATGTGTCTTTGTGTCTGTGTTTGTCCCCACCTTACCGCCTAACAACAGGTGTTGGTGTGTTTACGTCCCTGTAACTTAATCTAGTGTTTCGGCTGAATGACTATAATAAGTTGCGGGCTTACAAAAATAAGTAAATACTAGGGTCAATGCCATCGACTAAACCCTTCAAGTCGGTGCTACAGCATGGCCGCAGTCCAATGATTTATAACAAATACATACATACATTTACACGCACAGTATATATGTATAATTTCTCTCTCTCTCATATATATATATATATATATATATATATATATATATCGAAACAGGTAAAATAGTGAGTATGATGATGACTCAACAATATGGCTGAGGGAAAATACCTCGGGGAAGCACTCTAAACAGAAACAAGGTGAGCCTGATGTGATGTTTTCAGTTGAAATTCGTTGATTAACTGATATCATCCTAATCAGTAGTAGACAGAATTCCTCGGTTATTGCTTCCAGCCGTAGATACTCTTACAACAAATCCCACTAAATTGTACTATATGTGTAAAAGAAATTCTCAAATATTCTCAATTTTCTAATTTAAGCGCAATATAAAAATTCGAAAAATATTTTATTTTATAAAATTATCGTAAAACTGTCCTTCTGTATACATTAGAATTTTTTAAAATTCACCTCTGCACTTAAAAATCTAAGAGAGACAACGGTTTTAGAGAAAATTATTTAGGTGATGCGTTTATGGAATTAAATTTGAATTCGTAAACTGAGAAAAGTTTAGGCTTATTTCCTTATATTGATATGAAATAAAATATTCAACCGAGTAATAAATCTGATATTTTTGTGAAGTAAAATTTTCATTAACTGCATAATTTATAAATTCTTCGTGTAAAAAAAAAATAGGAGAATATTTAAAGGGTTGAGCATAGTATAAAATATTTTTAGAAAATCCGTGTAAATTCTATCATAAACTACATTTTAAACATAAACATTTAAATTTTTAATATCTTAATATTGTAACGAACCAGAAAAGAAAAACGACGAAGTATTTTAGGGAGACATTGCAATAGGAATGTAGGATGGGGTGGGGGGAGATGGTTGACCTTTCCACAGCATAGAAACCGTTGGAAAAGAGGACGAAATAAAGAAGAAAATATAGCAGCGTGATTTCGAAAAATGAACCAATCAAAACGCGTGGTTTCTCTCGCAGCTTCGGTAAATAAATTTATTACATTAAGTTTTTACATTTAAATATATTTAATTGTTAAGTTTTGATTATTTAAAACTAATTTTATATAGCTAAGATAATTATATGTATAAAAATTTTATTTTCTCTTTCAAAATCAGGTCAGCATACCGCGAGATCAGGAGAAATTTGTAATCGTTGAAGAGTATTCCGCCATATTTACACTTGTGTGACCGTCTTCGTTGGTTTCTCTATCTTTTTGATCGTAACTAACGACATCCCTAGGAAAGAATAGCCAAAATCCTAAACTAAATTCTTCAATACTTGATATTTGTGTTGCAAAATATTCAGGATGAGCCAGTACATCCAAGTTGCTGAAGATGAGAATGATGAACCAATCGAAGTACCAACCGAAGAAGATGGGGCATTGCTTCTCACCACATTAGTCGCTCAGTTCCCTGGAGCCTGCGGCCTCAAATATCGCAACCCAGAAACATGTGGCATGCGCGGGGTTCGTCTCACCGACGGCCGTCTTCACCCGCCAGATGAAGGCTGGGGAAACCTTGTCTATATCTCGGTGTTCCCTAAAGGTATGAACCCTTAATATATTCATCTTCACCATTTCTCGCCTTAATATTTTTTTTAGGTCTTGTCTAACTTTTCGACGACTCGCACAAGTTTTCTTTTAAAAACCATTTGTTTTTCTGTTCGGTTATATATTGTTTAATTCGCTAATATAGTTTTTCAACATTTTTCGTCGTTAAATTATAAGATATTCCTGTGTCTGATTTTTTTTTTTCCCTCCTAATTTTTGTGTTTTCTCTTTCCTGCTTCCCTCTCGGCTTTGTCCGCCATTCTTCCTCGCTGCCGCTCACCAAACCCTTTTGTTTGCCAGATTACTGTCGTAGCTAACATGCTACAACAATACCCTCTCACGCTTCTCTTGTAATTCGATTGAACAGTTGACAAAATAAACCGAAAAAGACGTGAAACTGCTATATTCTTTAATATAAAAACCGTTTTCTCCCAAATTATGCGTACTTTTGACCTTATCACCATTACTCCTTTTCGTAGTAAAGTTTTAATTTTTTAGATAAAATCTTTCTGTAATATGTATATTTTCATATATTAATTAGACACGAAAATGATCAAATATTTTAAAGGTAGAAAAATTATAGAGCAAATTTATTTCTCAGATTTCGCAAATAATTAGCATATTAAAATCACGAGAACATAGAAATAAGATGTAAGAATAATTTGTACATTAAAACAAATGTAGATGACGTGCATATGTTCACACACACACACACACACACACATATATGGCGATTTCGAGTTTGCAGCATCATTTTGGTGCAAGTGAAAGAATTGTTACATAGGAATCTTCTTTCGTGGCCTTAATTATAAGTTTCCACAAAAGGTGTTTTCATCATTTTTGTTGCAGGCACTTTTTCCTGCCGGCATAGAAAAACCCAACAAAAAGAAAAACAAAATATAATTAGCATTATAAATTCTGACTCTAATAGAAAAGAACAAGAACCCCTAATATGACACAAAACTTGAATTAATTGAAATCCTTATTGGTGATTTCATATTTAACGTACTTCACGAAAGTGAAAGCAAGCAAACCGTTTCATATTAACCCTATCTAATCTGCACTCATGAATATACATTTCTGAAAAATGTAATTTAAAGATATGTTAAGAGTTTATAAGGAACAGAATGATCCGAAACAATTTCAACGAGGAAAAAAAAAAATTTAATGTTCGCATAATCATAAAATCTCTACTATCGAAAATGTGTTTGAAAATTTCATTTTAAAGTACGCACTTTTAAAAAAGTTACGACGAAACAAAGTAGCGGGGGGGGGGGGGGGCTGAGTGGAGAGCGTATCCTAAGCTGTAGTTACGAGAGAAGTGGATTGGTTACAAATCAATCAGGTATTGATAATATTATTTCCGTATTTGATGGCAGATAAAACGCAGTTTTTTCTGAAAAAAATTTTCAAAAAATTGCCCTAAGTCTTATATGCGAAGCTGGGCATATATTACATGCATTAATACTCTAAAAAAATTTTTTCCTGAATGTGCGCTGCAGAAATCAGTGCGTCTTTTATGCCATCACATACGTATTGATCTAGTTTCACTATACTTGCAATCACAACATTTGCGTAGCGTTAAAATGTAGGAAGAGATACGGACGCGCGCGTATTTGTGTATGTATGCATGTATGAATACACACCTGTATATGCATATACATTGGTATACATGTTTCATCATCATCATCATCATCGTTTAACGTCCGCTTTATGCATTAATATATGAATAAACGAGTATACACATATATGCATACATTTGTATATGTCTAAATGTATTTGTGTTGAAAAGATGCTCAGTTCTGGGAAGATAGTCTGATAGAGATGGACGGTAGTCTTTGGTGAAGGAAGGTATATCTAGCGTTCAGCTAGCTAAAAGGCAGCATGCACAGTTCAAAACGTACTTCAATAAAGAGAGATATTGTGAATGATTAAGAATTGGAAATGCAGTCTTTGTGACCGACATCTATCTGTCAAAAAAGCTGGCTACTTAAGCGACAGTTTGCGAAATCAAGATGCATTTGGCAATGGTTTGCTATCAATATAGTATGTATACACACACACACACACACACACACATATATAGTGTGTGTGTATGTATGTATAGATATATTTGTGAATATATGTATTAATATATTTGTATATTTATACCTATATTTATATATAAGTGTGTATGTGTGTGTATATATATATATATATTTGAAAATGTATTATATTTGTATATTTATACCTATTATATTTATAAATATTTGTAGTCTACGGACATTTTTACGCGCGCTGCGCACTGGTGAAAAAGTTGATATTTAATTTTAACCCTATATTTAAAATTTATGGTATTCCTTCGATATGACTCGATAAAGTCAAAACACTTCAATTTGGCTGTTTCCGTGAAAGCACGTGTCTGTGTCTTGTCAACTGTCAGTTGACGAAATGGGAGAAAAGGAGGGACTATACAATGTATTTTATGAATTTCATAAAAATCACATTCCTGAAGTTTAAACTAGAAATTCATAAAAGCATTGTTTGTATAGTCGCAAACTAAACTCTAACAGATACGTTGAAAATAACGCAAGGCTTTTTTCTTCAAGTTTAAAATTGCTAGCATAATTTCGTTATATCTATGTTCCACAACACATAAATACATAAAAACAGAACAAGCGCGCACGCACACACACACATAAACAAGCACGCACACACACAGGCATGAACAAGCACGTACACACACAGAGACATGAACAAGCACGCACATATACACACACAGACATGAATAAGCGAACAAGCACGCACAACCCATTAGCTTTCTTCTCCCATTTCGTGAACTGGACAGTTGTTAAGACGCACGTTTTCACAGTAACAGCCGAATTGAATTGTTCTGATTTTGTCGAGTCATATCCAAAGAATACCACCCATGTAAGTATTGTTTATTTACATCATTTCCATATCAGCTCATTTGGAATCCTTTCGTAGCCACTCTTCGTTCTGCGGACATAGTCCTCAATAAAGGTTTCGGAGTGTAAACTCAAATTATTTGAGCACTACTACATGTTTTCTATATTGAGCATCTCTGAATCTCAGCTGTTGACTTTGTGCGTGCGCATGCATATATATATGGCGATCTTTCGATACTAGTGCCAGTGTTTATTTACATCACATCGGCATTTTCCGTAAAAAGTGTTGGAAGGAAAGAGGGAAACGACGTCTATGTGACACACGAACATGTGTCCATTATAACCTTCGAACAGGGGAGGTCAGCCACTTCCCCTCGCTGGTCTGGCATGCAGCCGAACTAAGCAGTCGTCGCTACTGACCGTTTGTTCGAAGGATTATTTACCTAAATTCATAACTATATATATATATATATATATATATATATAAAACATAATATGGTAAAAATTCGATATTAATAATTAACCATAATCACATTTCTCAAAGTTGGTAAATTCAAAGCAGAAATTATTTTCTGCAGAGATATTTTCCGGATTCAGCGCGCCAAAACTAAGACTTTTGAATTTTAATCTTTATAATGGATAGAATCACGTGCACGTTTTCACTGGTTGAAGACAACTAGCACGAGATTCTGTTCGATTATAAGAATATCGGCAATCTGAACTGAAGATAAATAGATACTTTAATTTGGAAGTATTGATTTTGAAACTATAGTCCGCAGATAATCGAGGTATGTACAATTTTCACTGGTCTAGCCTGCCCGTTTTTGCTCCGCTGAATCCGTATTTGAGAATTTTTAAAGTGAGCTTCTTCTAGCATATTGACAGACCGGTCACTGGTCAATCTTATATACACAAGTGTGTGTGTGTGTATATATATATATATATATATATGTATATATACTTATGTGCGCGTGTGTTATATACGTGTGCAAGAGAAGACCACTAGTTCATGTGATGCATAAAGATGTACTAATCACTCACTGTGAATGGAACTTAGGAGATGAGGGAGACCCAATAAGATATTGGATGAAATATTGTTGAAAGCTGATCTCAATAAATTGAGCTTTACGGAGAAGATGGCAAAATATTAAAATGAATGAAGACTCATCTACTACAGTAGACATGATATCCTAAAAAAACCACTTCAGTATTCTTGTATGCGTGGGGACTGGGGGTACTGTCCCATCTCGTAACATCTCTTTTGATCCCACCCTCCTCTGGAACCACTTCTATTTCTCATCTTCCCTGTCCATTATTTTCACCAATCATTCCCTTTCTATATCTTCAGTCCTTGCTCTCTCCCCTTTGCTACACTCCATCCTGGTCCCGCTTATCTTGCTATAACTCAACACCCTCGTACGTCTATCATAGCCTCCCCCCACTAGCCACTCCTATATTTTACCATCACTTGCTCCAGTCACCTTTGCTCCATATTCTAATGAAACCTTTCCCTGTATTCTCTACCTACTCACTCAATCTGGAGTATCCATTTATAGTCTCTATAGCAAGACACCTATCCCTCTGTTATCATCAATTGACACAAAGCCGCCCCCACCATTACTACTCTCCTTTCCTGTTGAAGGGGTCTTTGTCTTGCAAGTTGCTTGGTGTCCTGGCTGATGCTTGTGCCATGTAAAAAACATCCAGAGGAAGGGCATCTAACCATAGAAGCCATGCTGAAACAGACAATAACGGCTGGCACAATCTGGTTTGCTAGCTTCTCTTAAACTGTCCAACCCATGCCACCATGGGGATGGATGCTAAATGATGACGATGTGTGTGTATCAGTGAGAGATGTATTGTGTATATTACACATATATATATTCATTTATATTGCTATGTATGTGTATACGTGCATATAATTGTGTATATATATATATATATAGTTTTACACACACATACATAATCTGTTTAGTGTTGGCTGTCAATGAAGTATTCAGTACCATAATAGAGGTGAATGATATATTTTGGTCGAATGAGTTTTTCTGTGGATGTGTAGGGTCTTCACACAATTTATATCATCATCAAATGCCCATATTCCATGCCTTCATGGAACATTGGTTGGATGGTTTGACAAGGACTGCATCATATACAAGTGTCTTCTTTGGCATGGTTTCTGTGGCTGGATACACTTCCTATATTGATCACTTTACAGTGTGTCTTGGGAGCTTTATTCATGCCACGTGTGACCATGTAGCTCGCAAATCAATGAACCTAGTGGGTAGATGTTGCCCCTGTTTGATAGGGTTTAAGGTGTAGAGGAAGAGGTAGTGCAGATTCTTGTAGAGGAGCTACATGGCTATTCACATTTAAGAGGAAAATAAGTGGCACCTCAGCAAGATAAGTAGAGGGTGGGGAGAATGGAGGTTTGCAAGAGCATGTAGGGGAAGAAATAGGAGAAATGGAAGAGGGAAGGTTGGCAGCATCTGTTGGGATTGTGGGGAGAAGGGTGCCTGAGTTGGGGTTGCTACCAATATGGTAACATTGTTGAAGGGGGTGGCAGGAAAGAAAGAGAGGGAGAGGAGACATTTGGGTAGGCTGCAGGAGTGGAGAGATAAAATGGGCATAATGCATGAGGAAAAATAATTCAGTGGTCTAGTGAGGGGACAGCCACTGTAATAATGGACAGTTGGTTCTGGGTAGTGAGAGAAGTGGTGTTAGGATATTGGTGAGGAGATGCAATGGATAATATGGGAGTTGAGTGCATGTGTATTTATGCTTGTGACTGCATGTCTGTGTTCGTGTCTATATATTTATACATACGTGTGCATGTTATATATATAAATATTATACATCTATGTATGTGTAAAAATGTGGATATATACATGTATATGTATGTATAAATCATGCATATATAATTATGTATGTAAATATGTGCATATATACATGTATGTGTATGCACATATGCATGTGTATATGTAAATATGCGCATATATACATATATAAATATGCACATATATACATGTGTATGTGCATATATACTTGTGTGTGTATGTAAATATGTGCATATATACTTGTGTGTGTATGTAAATATGTGCATATATACTTGTGTGTGTATGTAAATATGTGCATATGTACGTGTGTGTATGTAAATATGTGCATATGTACGTGTGTATATGTAAATATGTGCATATGTACGTGTGTATATGTAAATATGTGCATATGTACGTGTGTATATGTAAATATGTGCATATGTACGTGTGTATATGTAAATATGTACGTGTGTATATGTACGTGTGTATATGTAAATATGTGCATATGTACGTGTGTATATGTAAATATGTGCATATGTACGTGTGTATATGTAAATATGTGCATATGTACGTGTGTATATGTAAATATGTGCATATGTACGTGTGTATATGTACGTGTGTATATGTAAATATGTGCATATGTACGTGTGTATATGTAAATATGTGCATATGTACGTGTGTATATGTAAATATGTGCATATGTACGTGTGTATATGTAAATATGTGCATATGTACGTGTGTATATGTAAATATGTGCATATGTACGTGTGTATATATGTAAATACATTTACGTGTGTATTTGTAAATGTGTATATGTATGTGTGTGTGTGTAAATGTGCATATGTACGTGTGTGTGTAAATGTGCATATGTACGTGTGTGTGTGTAAATGTGCATATGTACGTGTATGTAAATATTGCATATATACGTGTGTATGTAAATATTGCATATATACGTGTGTATGTAAATTGCATATGTACGTGTGTGTGTGTATGTAAATGTGCATATGTATGTGTGTGTAAATATGTACTTGTATGTGCAATTATGTACGTGTATGTGTGTAAATATGTGCATATATGTGTGTATGTAAATGTGCATATGTACCTGTATGTGTAAATGTGCAGCGCATATGTACGTGTGTAAATGTGCATATATATGTAAATATGTGCACACGTACGGGTTTAAATATGTATGTGTGTGTGTGTAAATATATGCATATGTATGCGTGTGTGTAAATATGTGAATATGTATGCGTGTGTGTAAATATGTGCATATGTGTAAATAAGTGCATATGTACGTGTGTGAATATGTGTATGTGTGTGTATAAATGTGTATGTAAATATGTGCATGTGTGTGTGTAAATATGTGCTTGTGTACATGTAAATATGTGCATGTGTACATTTAAATGTGTACATGTATGTGCATGTGTGTGTATGTGTAAATATGTGCATGTGTTTAAATGTGTGTGTGTGTAAATATGTGTGTATGTGTAATTCAGTAAACATGCGTTTTTAAATGTGTATGTGCATGTGTATAAATATGTGCATATGTATGTACGTGGGTGCGTGTGTAAATGTGTATGTATAAATATGTGTACGTTTGTGAATGTGTACATGTATGTGTAAATACGTACGTAAGTGAATACATGCGTGTGTAAGTGTGAATACGTGCGTGTTTAAGTATGTGCATGCGTGCCTCTGTAAGTGCGTGTGTGTAAATACGTACTTGTGTGTGTGTGTGTGTGTAAATACGTGTATATGTAAGTATGTATATGCATGTATGTACATGTAAATATGTGCAAATATATCCGTGTACACGTGTGTATGTGAATATGCGTGTACATGTATGTACGTGTGAATGTGCATGTACACGTATGTGTGAATATGTGCATGCGCACGTGTATATGCATGTTCATGTGTATATGCATATGTACGTGTATGTGCGAATGTATGTGTACATGTGAATGTGCATATGTATGTACATATGCTCATATATGTACATGTGAATGTGTATGCACCTGTGCGTATGCATATGTGCATGTGAATGTGAATACGTGCATGTATGCACGTGTGTTTATATGCATATATGCACGTTTGTGATTATGTGCATATATGCGTGTGTATGTGAATGCGTATATGCATGTATATGAATATATTCGTATATACATGTGGATATGTGCATATATGCACGTGTATGCAAATATGTGCGTGTATGAGAATGTGTTTGTATGAATTATCTACATGCAAATGTGTGTATGCATGTGAAAATGTGCATATAAACTGCGAAAATGCATATATACTGCGAAAATGTGCATATGTACATGCGAATGTATATGTGAATATGCGCGTATGTATAGGTGAATATGCGTGCGTGTACGTGCGAATGTATATGTGAATATGTGCGTATGTAATGCAAATGTATATGTGAATATGCGCATATGTGTGAGTGCATATATGCGAATATATACATGTCAATGTGCATATATATGAACATGTGCATATATATATACGCGTGAACATATATATATGTGAACGTGCATATATATATATATACACTCGAGCATGTGCATGTATATGCACATGTGAACATGTGCATGTATATGCACACTTGAAGATATGCATGTATATACACGTTAACATGTGCATGTATATACACGAACATGTGCATATATATACACATGAACATGCGCATATAAACTCAAAGATGCGCATGTGTACACTTCAAAATGTGCATGTATATACATTGAAGATGTGCTTGTATATACTCACGTGAACATGCACCTTTATATACATGTGAGCATGCGCACATATATGTGGATATATGTGCATACATGTATATGTGTGAATGTATACATGTTCATATGAATATATGCATAGATGAATGTGAATATGTATCTATGCACATTTGCATCTTCACATTCACATCTGAATGCAGATGTGAATGTGCATAGACACATGTTAATGTGCAGATGTGAACATGCATAGATACATTTGAATGTGCAGATGTGAACATGCATAGATGCATATGAATGTGAATAATGTGCACATCTTTCTGTAAATGTGTGCAGACATGTATACACATGCAGTTATGGATTCATATATATATATATATATATATATATATATATATATATATATATATATATATATATACTTGTTTCAGTCAGTTGACTGTGGTCATGCTGGAGCACCGCCTTTAGTCAAATCAACGCCAAAACTTATTCTTTGTAAGCCTGGTACTTATTCAATCAGTCTCTTTTGCCGAACTGCCAAGTCATGGGGACGTAAATACACAAAAACCGGTTGTCAAGTGATGGTGAGGTGGGGGGTACAGACACACACACATACATACCTATGCATACACTATGGGCTTCTTTTGGTTTCCGTCTACCAAATCCACTCAAGGGTTTGGTTGGATTGAGGCTATAGTAGACACCCAAAGTGCCCTGCAGTGGGATGAACCCGAAACCATGTGGTTAGGAAGCAAGCTTCATTCCACACCAGCCACTCTGAGCATATATATATATATATATATATATATATATATATATATATATATATATATATAAAAATAATATGAGATTTGCATATTGAAGTGGCAAAGTTGTTTGCTCCATAGACATGATATTTGGTTGTGTATGTCTCATTTACTGAAGTTTCAAGTCATCCTCAGCCTCGTAAATAAAAATAAAGTGGACAAAAATTGTGTAGAGGTTGTTTCAATGCATTCTATTTGCCAGCTCTATCCTTATAACATTTTGTGCCATCCTACTTCTGAAGTATACTTCTTGGGTATGTAGGTGGTTGTGCATATTTGGTCTTATATATGTTTGTATATTGTATTTATGTAGTGATTATTGTCATTATTTTAATGTTCTTCTTTATGCTTGGCTGACACAATTCTTTTGAGTCAGATTTCTCTATATCTGGATGCACTTGTTTTTATGGAAGGTAATATTCATATACATATACATGTATATATACATTGTCATTTTAATCTCAACTTTCCCATGTTTTGGAATGCAGAGACAAAATTTTTTGCAGCCTGATGCTCTTGTTACCAACCCTCATTTGTAAGAAAGGTAATATTTACCCATGGCTGGGAAGTAAGAGACTGGTTGTATGATGATGATTTATGGACATAGATGACTGGTTCTTTCTTGGGTTTACATCTACCAAATCCAGTTTAGATTTTGTTCTGCTCAAGATATTTGACCAAAGTGACACACAGTGGGACTAAGCTTGAAAATGTAGTTGGGGAGCGAATTTCGTAACCACACAGCTAGCATGGGTTGGGCGATTTGACCGAGGACTGGTGAACTAGATGGCTACACCAGGCTCCAATCTGATTTGGCAGAGTTTCTACAGCTGGATGCCCTTCCTAATGCCAACCACTCCGAGAGTCTAGTGGGTGCTTTTACGTGCCACTGGCACGAAGGCCAGTCAGGTGGTACTGGCAACAGCCATGCTCAAAATGGTGTATTTTACGTGCCACCTGCACAGGAGCCAGTCCAGCGGCACTGGCAACGATCTCGGTCGAATGTCTTTGCATGTGTCAGGAAGGCGATGCTGGGCACAGGTGCCATCACGATTTCGCTTTCACTTGCCCCAACAGGTCTTCACAAGCCGAGTTTAGTGTCCAATGAAGGAGACGACGACGGCATGGGTGCCAGTCGAATTTAGTTCGATTTCGATGCTTCGCTATGTCTGCCAAAGATCAGACTATTCTTCCCCTCACTGCCTTGTGTAATCAAATATATATATATATATATATATATATATATATATATATATGTATATATGTATATGAGGCATCAAGCTGTTAGATCAGGTTATGAAAGTTACAGAGAGGGTCATAGCCCAACTAATTAGGGAGCGAATCAATTTAGATGAGATGCAGTTTGGGTTCGTGCCAGATAAAAGCACTACTGATGCCTTATTTCTAGTGAGACAGTTGCAGGAGAAATACCTAGCTAAGGATAAACCTCTGTACCTGGCCTTCGTTGACATGGAGAAAGCCTTTGACAGGGTCCCCCGATCCCTTATCTGGTGGTCAATGAGGAAACTTGGGATAGAAGAATGGTTAGTGAGAGCTGTGCGAGCCATGTACAGAGATGCTGCCAGTAAGGTGAGGGTTGGAAATGAGTACAGCAATGAATTCCGAGTAGAGGTAGGGGTCCACCAAGGTTCCGTCCTCAGCCCCCTCTTATTTATCATAGTCCTCCAGGCAATCACAAAGGAGTTCAAGATAGGTTGCCCCTGGGAGCTCCTCTATGCTGATGACCTTGCCCTAATTGCGGAGTCACTATCAGAACTAGAGGAGAAGTTTCAGGTGTGGAAGCAAGGTCTAGAATTGAAGGGCCTTAGAGTCAACCTAGCTAAAACCAAAATCCTAATAAGTAGGAAGGTAGATAAAACACAAACCCCTTCAGGTAGATGGCCCTGCTCAGTATGTAGAAAAGGAGTAGGTAGTAACTCTATAAGATGTACCCGGTGCAAGCTATGGACACAAGAGGTGCAGCAACATCAAAGGCAGGTTAACTAGCAAGTTAGTTTTTGTTTGTGGCAGATGTTCAGGTGCAATACAGACTGTAAACAAACAGGAAACAACTTCTATCTCATTCCAGGGTGAAAAACTAGAGGTAGTCGATAGCTTCCGCTATCTGGGCGACCAAGTTAGTAGTGGGGGTGGGTGCGCTGAAAGTGTAGCTGCTAGAATAAGAATAGCCTGGGCAAAGTTTAGAGAGCTCTTACCCCTGCTGGCGACAAAGGGACTCTCACTCAGAGTAAAAGGCAGACTGTATGACGCATGCGTACGAACAGCCATGCTACATGGCAGTGAAACATGGGCTGTAACTGCTGAGGACATACGTAAGCTCACAAGGAATGAAGCCAGTATGCTCCGTTGGATGTGTAATGTCAATGTGAATACCCGTCAGAGTGTAAGTATCTTGAGAGAAAAGCTGAACATTAGAAGCATCAGTTGTGGCGTGCAAGAGAGACGATTGCGCTGGTATGGACATGTGGTGAGAATGGATGAGGATAGCTGCGTGAAAAAGTGCTACACCCTAACAGTTGAGGGAACCCGTGGAAGAGGTAGGCCCAGGAAGACCTGGGCTGAGGTGGTGAGGCAAGACCTTCGTACATTGGGCCTCACCGAGGCGATGACTACTGACCGAGATCTTTGGAAATGTGCTGTGCGTGAGAAGACCCGGCTAGCCAAGTAAGATCGTTGCCAGTGCCCCTGGACTGGTTCTTGTGCGGGTGGCACATGAGATGCACCATTTTGAGCGTGGCTGTTGCCAGTACCGCCTGACTGGCTCCCGTAGGATTTTCGAGTGAGATCGTTGCCAGTGCCCCTGGACTGGCTTGTGCGGGTGGCACATAAAAGACACCATTTCGAACGTGGCCGTTTTCGTGCGGGTTACACGTAAAAACACCCACTACACTCTCTGAGTGGTTGGCATTAGGAAGGGCATCCAGCTGTAGAAACTCTGCCAAATTAGATTGGAGCCTGGTGTTGCCATCCGGTTTCACCAGTCCTCAGTCAAATCGTCCAACCCATGCTAGCATGGAAAGCGGACGTTAAACGATGATGATGATGATATATACACATATACAAGCATACACACATAAGGTAAAAATACATATTCATTTATGTTTATACACCATAAAGCCAAATGGTTAAGAAGTTCCCTTCATAACCACAAAATCCTAACTTTAATTCAGTCCTTGGCATCTTAGAGATATCATTTTCTGTAACCTCAGTTTAAACTGAATCTCGTAAAAGAAAGTGGATTGACAGAATTGTGTGGATTGTACCAGTAATTTGAAAGGCACAACCTTGTTTCACACACTAGCATGCTGATTATTCCTGAGAATTATGTTGAGTATGCCTGCAATAGTTAACCACTTGCGTGTGAATTTGGAATGGGTTATTCACTTGATTGAACTGAATTGTACAGTGTGTTGAGTATATATATATACATATATATATATATACACACACACACACATGCATACGTAATATGTTCATACACAAATATGCATAATTAGCATTATTTGACATCCCTTTTTCCATGTTGGCATGGTTGGACAGTGTCTGCTTTGGCATGGTTTCTATCGGTTGATGCCCTTCCTAATGTCAACCACTTAACAGTGTACTGGGTGCTTTTTTGGAGGGTAGTGGAGGAGGGTACTAGTGAGGTCATTAATTACTTCAAAGACTAGTCCCCTCAACTGGGTGTGGTAGTATTGAAAGTGAAAATATGATTGAAGTATGAGAAGAGTTGTCTTGTTGGAGAGGTGAATACACGACTCCCCCAGCTAAGTGAGAAAGTACAAGGTGAACAGGAGAGATTAAGGATATAGGTATATATAAAAGCTAATGCAGGAAACTCTCAGCCCTTGAGTCACTAAATATGAGTATGTGTATACATACACACACACACACAAAGTAATCCCTTGCCATATTGTGGTTCATTTATTATTTAAGCTGGTGTTTTACATTTATAATCTTAATATATAAAGCTGAAGTTGTGTGTCTGTGTGAAGCCTTTTTAAAAGTTTATAGAAATCCACATTTTCGTAAAATTTTTTACATCAATGGAATTTTCTCGATGTGAACTTTCCAGTGCAGTAATTAGATTTTTAAAATTCCTTTTACTTTGTGTGATTTAAGGGAGATTTGGCTGTTGTTTCTAGCAACTTTTATATTCTTTCCCTTCTCCCTGTACCGGCGTTGTTATAGAGAGTAAGAGTAAAAGAGGGAGAGAGAGAGAGAAAGTGATACATTCAAAGTCATAGATTAACTTGGTTACATTTTACACTCTTCTTCTTCCTCTCTCTCATTTAATACCTTTCCTCTACCTCTAACATATTTTTCATAACATAGAAACTTAAAAACACACACGACCACACATACGTGATCTGTGACAACAACATACACATAAACACATACACAATTCAACATTATAGATATAAGATTTAGTTTCTGTGTTTCTTATATAAACACGTGCACGCATTGCTATTTTATAACTGTCTTCCGGTCTCCCTTTCTCTCTCTTCATTGCTACCATCTCTATTCCTTTCTCCCCCCCTCTCTCTCTCTTCCTCTCTCCCTCTTCTCTCTCACAAAACATTCACTACATGTTTTGTAAATATACCACGATTTTCATTAGGGTGTTAGTGTTGGGGTTTATGTATCACTCTCTCTCTCCCCTCTTTTACTCTTACTCTCTAAATTATATGTTGAGCGCATAATTACTGCACTGGAAAGTTCACATCGAAAAAATTCCATTGATGTAAACATTTTAAAATTCCGTTTACTTTGTGTGATTTAAGGGAGATTTGGCTGTTATTTCTAGGAACTTTTATATTTCTTCCCTTCTACCTGTACACACAATCATTGACTACAATATAACTCATGTTCATCAATGTTTGGTAAATATACCACGATTTTCACTAGGGTGTTAGGGTTAGTTTTATGGTTAGGGTCTAAGGTTAGGATTAGGGTTAGTGTTACGGTTTTAGGGTTAGGGTTAGGGTTGGGTAATCGTGCGGGTGTTAATCTGAAAAATTACAGAAATGTGAAAATTACCGACCCTGCCATCTATTATAACTTTTGTTGTTCTGTTTAATACATACATAGATTATACCTCCAAACAAGAGAGTTTGCTGGGGAAAGAAAGCAACCAGTTTTAAATGACGGCAACAGACTGCAGCAATTCACCACATTCCAGAAGCTACTTTGAACATAATGCGAAGTGGTGCATCAACATATTCTACCTAATCTGATAGAATTCTGGCAAAACTGTAGCAACAGATCGCCAGCAATTGCTTCATCAGAAATTGCCATCCTACCTCCTGCTAAAAGGGATTACCCTGCTATGTATAATCAGGGCAGCGCAAAAAGTTTGTTTTGCACAAGTATTTCTACAGCCAATTAGACGGATGAAATTTACGTACGCTTAATAATGTTATGCAAAACAGCCTTCAGACTTTCCCTATTAATTTTATCGTCTTTTGAATTATGAACATATTTACATCATAAGAGTTTTTTCGTTGTAAGGCTTTCTTTTTTAGTTGATTTTCAGCTAGCAAGACTTATAGTAGATGGCGTAATAAGTCACACCCGGACAAGGTCGGGTTATACTGCTAGTAATATATATATATATTCTAATTTTAAAAATAATAAAAAAAAATATACAGTACTGTTTCTACTTCGGATTTTCACCTATCGTGGGGGGTTTTGGAAAGTAACACTCTTAGCCTCTGATGAATTTACTATTTAAGGGGAGAGAACCTCTTCTTGGTTGGACAAAGTTGAAGTTTCATAAAAAAAAAATTCATAGTTTAAGACATTTCATTTTTCTTTTCTTTCTTTACCCTAAATCGTTAATTGTTTATCTGTAGAGGAAGAAATTTCTTACATGCTGATGAACTATTTCCAGGGCAAACACACACCTAATGCATATATGTGTATACACAGACAGGCCTGTGTTGGTTTTGTGTTCAGTCCCACTTCATGGCACCTTGGGCAAATGTCTTCTACTATAGCTCTAGGCTTGCTAAAGCCTGAGTAAGTTTGGCAGACAGAAACTGAAAGAATTCAGCCATGTGCGTGTTTACACACTAACTACAATCAGTTGTATGTGCGCATGTGTGTTAGTGTTACTGTATCCTTTCCTTGACTGTGGTAATTATAAACAAGTGTTACTGTGATGCTGTTTTCAATCTTTGAAAACATGTCTGGTCATGGGAAAATATTACCTTGCTTAGAAACAGCTGAGGCTTGGTGCTAGGAATTCATCTGTTTGCAGAAAAATCCACTTCAACTAATTCCATCCAACCCATGAGAACATAGAAAATTGGACAGTAAAACGATATACAAATTTTATATATATATATATATATATATATATGAATCTTCATACACATGCATGTTTCAGTATATATATATATATATATATATATATGAATCTTCATACACATGCATGTTTCAGTATATATATATATATATATATTTTTTATGCTAAGCGATGGGATGTTTTAAGCGGATTCTGCAGGTTGGAGAAATATATCTTGCTCCAGTGTCTTAGTTTTGGCATAATTTCTACAGTTAGGTGCCCATCCTACTTTGCTGGGTGTGGGTGCTCTTTTTATGGCGTCAGCACTAAGGATATGACCATGTAACTTTTAAGACTAAAGCCCCATTGGCTGAGGAGTTGAGGAGATACAGTATGTGCTTTATGTAAGAATTTGAAAGGTTAAAATATGGTGGGAAGAATGGTTGGAAGTTTATTGAGGACATAAATGAATACCTCAGATTTTATGTAGGTGTGTGGGGGTAACTGAAATGATGCAGTTAAGAGAAATAACTAGTGGTAATGAAGTGACTGAATCTATCCTCGAGGCAGCTTGTCCAAGAAGGAGAATGGAAGAATCAGGAGAGTGGGTGGTATGATTGCAAGAGTGTGGTAAGATTTAAACTAGTATAAAGTAGATGATAATCATCAGTGGGAGAGTAATGATGGTAAGAATGAGGGGTGAATGTCAATGAGAAGTGACTTGAGGGAGGGACCCAGTTGTGTAGAGTCTGCAGTTCGACATGTTAAGGACATTTGGTGAGTGACCCACTTGTGTGCATAAACATTGCTTCCAGAACTTGTGTGCATTATGCTTTTTGAACTCCAGATCATGTAGTGCTAGCATAGCTGGATGGGTCTTGAACACTACATACAGCCAATCATGTTGATCCTTTGTCATATCCTTCATGAGGCTCAGGATCCTGAGATTGGCCTTTATCTCCTCATTCTACATCTTCCACAAGTTCCATCTACTGTGATTGGCCCTTGTTATATAATAAGCCATTACTGTATACATTATGAATCAAAACCACTGTACTTGTTTCTCTTGCACACTAAATCTGATTCCTGTTATTCCTAGTTTCTCTCAGCACAGTTGTATTGTTGTTCATGCACTCTGGCACTGCAGACCCAACAGAATGTTTGCTTCATTTCTTTCCAGTCTTTGCAGGGCCTGCATTCAGGCCCAAATTCTCAACCACCATATAGCATTGCAGATTCTAAACGAGCATCATACAATGTGTGTGTGTATAGTTGTAGATAGGCATATGCATACTGTGCCAGTGGTATGTTAAAAGCACCCAGCACACACTGTAAAGTGGTTGGTGTTAAGAAGGGCATTCAGCCATAAGAGATCAAGCCAAATCAGACTGAAACCAAATTTAAAAGCCATTGAAAAGGTTACAAGTATCAACGAAAGAGCTTTGACAAACAAAAACAAAACAAATGAGTGTTTAACCAAATTAAACAAACAATCGATTAGTTAGTTGGATATTTAACCAATTGACTAAGAATAAAGGAGTGGAATTGAACCAGTGCACATGTTAATATTGGCATAATGACTCTCCTTAGACAACATTTTAATATAGAGAAATTGTGCAAATTACTGGATTATCTATTGGTCAAACCTGATTGAACATAAGAAAGGTAAAGCAGAACAAATACTGGAGTTTGTCTTTGAAGAAAACTAGGAAATGAAATAGATGTCATTAACTAAATGGAATAAACTCACACATACACAAATATAAACAAACCCATTTAATGATTTGTAATACAAATTAATCGAAATTTGTCACACATGTAACATATAAAGATAATGAAGTAAATTTGAAAAAAAAATGTTTATTAATCAAATTTATATATGTACACGTGCACACACACACAATTCCTCAAAATTATCTGTTTTCTCACTTTCTTCCAAGCATGTGGAAACTTCAAACTGCCTTTTCTCTTTATGTTCTGAAAAATGATTAGTTTCCACAGTAATTGCTTCAAAGAAAAATGTGAAAAAGAATCTAATGGTTTTGTTTCCTTTGGAGACACTGGCTACATATATTTTCTTAAAAATAACTGAAGTTTTTGAATTCTTATATTCAGGTGTAAATTAACTTTTCTTTTATCATTATTGGAACTGTTAGCATTGTTTCACTTTCGGAAATAGAAATATCTTATTCATAATCATATACGTAGTTTTTGTTTGCCACATATTATCTTAGATTTTTCTCGGTCTTCTTTCAAAAATACTTTGAATTCAAACTGCTTGACAACATGAAGCTGATATCCAGTTTTTGTCCCTAGTGAAATGTTTCAGAAAAGGTTTTTGGAGTTTTGTGAAACAAATAACATTTGCAACACTCACTTCAGAAAACATTTCAGTCACCTGATTACCCACCACTCTGGCCTATTACAAACCAGATAGATTGAGTACTCATTTGGAAATGGGATGGAGAGATGCTTGTGAATATTAAGGCTTTCTTTAGTAATTAGCTACACTGCAATAAAAGCCATACTCAAGTGACGAGTTGTGTATTCTGTATGTGTGTAATTGCATACACAAATACTTGGGTGAAACAATATGTGCTTGCACTTAGATAATGTATATGTATTTTTAAGTGTGAATTTCAATTGAGTGGACAAACATTCTAAAGCATTGTATTACAACTGGATACTTGTCTTGTATAGCAAATCTATACCCTTTCCAAGTACAGTATGTGATAATGATTTTTTGGCAAGGAATATCAACAAATAACTGATTTTTAACTGCTTTTGGGAAGACAACCATGTGTGTACATATTTCTCTTTTTCCCCTCTCTCTTTTTGTGTGTGCATGATGACCTTCATGAAGTTTGTCTATTTATTCTACTCAAATGGTATCAGTTGCTTTATGCTACAGAAGACACTTGCCCGAAGTGCTTTATAGTAGCTGTGTGTACATGTATGTATGTATGTATATATATATATATATATATATATATATATATATATATATATATATATATATATATATATGCACATGTTGCATCCATGTGTTCATTTGTGTATGCACGTTTATGTATGTACACTTATGCTCATACGTGTATGTGTTTGTACAAATGTACAAAACATTTGTATGTATAAACCTATGTGTATGTACACTTAGATATGCCTATGTATATGTATGCATATGTATACATGTGTGTGTGTGTGTGTGTGTGTGTGTGTATATATATATATATATATATATGAGAGGTTTTGGGATCCAAAAGGCAGGTATGGCTGTGTAAGTGCTAGAGAAGGATCGCTATTAGACTCCTGGTTCAATAATAGTATGAGTGAGGAGTCTAATGTGAGTCGTGTGTGAGTGTGCATAGGTTAAATAAAATGAGACAACAAAGCCAATGCAGTATGAAGTATCTAGGACATTTTATAAAGAGAAGAGTAGTCTTACAGCTGTTTCAGGGATATAAAAGATATCCCATCATCAGAGATGATATGAGATAGTTAATTAGAAGGAAATAATAGAGTTCAATATAAGAAGTTATTTTGGAAAGATATAGGAAGTATAAAGGGAAATATAAGAATGAAAATAACATCCAACATATATCTTTATTTTTATTCTTATATATCCCTTTATACTTCCAATACCTTTCCAAAATAACTTCTTATATTGAACTCTACTAATTCCTTCTATGTAACTCTCATCGTCTCTGATGATGGGATATCTTTTATATCCCTGAAACAGCTGTAAGACCACTCTTTATAAAATGTTCTAGAAATTTCACACTGATTTGGCTTTGTTGTCTCATTTTATTTAACCTATATATGTGTGTGTGTATGTATGTATATCTATGTATTAAATGCATAAATCTACATGTATATATGCATGTCTGTATATTTGTACATATACATGTATCTATGTGTACAAGATATATACAAACGTCTGTCTCTCTCTCTCTCATACATATATATATATATATATATACACACACACACACACACACACACACACAATAGTGAGCTATCATGTACCAATGTACCTATGCTTGTGTATTTATGTACATGCATGTTTGTGTATATATATGTGCACACAGTATCCTATTATAAATATATGGTAACATTGTATTTACATAGGTATGGTAATTGCATACATAGATACGCTATTTAGAAGCGTATATATGATGGTGTCTTTAAGAAGTTGTATATATGTCTGTTTATTTCCACCTGCTTTGACTAAAGCAACCATCCTACTATATACATTGATGTTTGTTAGCAATACTCTAAAACTATGGTCATTGAATTGTTCATTTTCAAAAGTTGGTAATAGGAAGAGCATCATTTTCTTCTGGTGCATACACAGAAGAGTGGATGTTAAGATAATGCAGAAGATGGTGGGGTGTGTATGTATAAATGTGTGTTTGTTAGTGCATGTATTAAATTTTTATTTACTCTGGGATATATATTGGTTATTGGATTCTAATCTGGAGAATATTCTTCTTTATGGAGTGATTTGATTATTAGTTTTTATTTCATGACACTTCTGTCTAGTAGAATGATTTGGCAGCATTGTTAGTGTTTATTAAATGCTTTGTGGTAGTTATTGAGGTTCTTCACAAATGTGTTCAAAACCTGTTGTGATCAAGTACCAGTTGTATAATTGGGTCAATTTGACTAATCTTCTGAAGTTTATAACCTTTTGTCAGTGTTAGAATCAATTGTATTTGTCATAAAATTATTTTACCAATTCATACTTTTTGTAGGGCTTTTTATTTTAAGGTATTTAATAAATTTCACTTGAAAGTCTGTACTGTAAATTCATATACAGTTCAATATTCTCAAAACTTGGTGCACTAAAGTAGTTTCAAGATTATTATTTTGTAATTTGCTTGATTCATCTATTTCAGAACTGTTATATTTGCATTATTAAAGAATGTAAAACAAAAATTGCAAAGATCTTAGCCATATATTCAATTTTAATGTAAATTTTTATTATTAGTTGTGCTTTGGGAATTAACTGAGTTTTACTCATTTGTTTTTATGTAAACTATTATTTTTCCAATTCAGATAACAAGCGTAAAGGGGATGATGGCTTAGAAAATCCTACTGCTAAAACCAAACGTCTTGATATGCAGAAGTGTAGTGACTTGATAGTGCTTGGTTTGCCATGGAAAAGTACAGAAGAGGACTTGAGGAATTACTTCTCTCAATATGGAGAACTTCTAATGGTGCAGGTATGTTGTCTGTTTTACTCCATTGTATTTAGTTTATTAATAAATGAACTCATAGAATTTATGTTTTAATATCTATTAACGGTTTCTGTAATAAAAAGTTTGATTGTAGTATGTAAAGTTTTTAAAAATATTGCTGGAAACTTAATATGTTGGTTTGCCTTACATTTGTAGGTGAAGAAAGACCTTAAAAGTGGCCAGTCCAAGGGATTTGGCTTTGTTCGTTTTGTTGATTATGAGGCTCAGTTGAAATGCATTTCCCAACGGCACATGATTGATGGAAGATGGTGTGATGTCAGAATCCCAAATTCAAAGGTATTTTCATAATCTCACAAAATGCTATTTGAACTGTTATTTCATAAATATCCATTAGTTTACATTAGATAAAAAGTATGTAAATTTATTACAGATTTCTTTCTTCTCTATTTCAGGATGGAGGTCAACAAACAATGAATCGCAAAGTTTTCATTGGTCGATGCACTGAAGATATGACCGCTGATGATCTGCGTAGCCATTTTGGCAAATTTGGAGAGGTCATTGATGTTTTCATTCCCAAGCCTTTTCGAGCTTTTGCATTTGTAACTTTCTCTAATCCAGAAGTCGCTCAAAGTCTTTGTGGGGAGGACCATATTGTTAAGGGAATCAGTGTCCATATCAGTAGCGCAGTCCCAAAAAACTACGACAAGTTTGGAGATAAGAAAGGTCAAAATCAAGTTCAGCCTCCGTATAACCAGGGATATGGTCAAGGTGGTTGGGGACAGGGAAACCAACGTGGAGGTCAAAATATGGGCAGTAATATGAATAATATGGGGGGATTGAACTTGGGTGCTTTCCAGTTGAACCCTGCAATGCTGGCTGCTGCTCAGGCCATGCTTAGTAGCCAAGGTGGATGGGGCCCTTTAGGGCTTGGCCAAGGAGCAGGTGATACCTCAAACCAAAACAGCAATCAGAGCTTAAGTAGTTTTAATACTAGTGGTCAAGGTGCTAATAACAATAGCTTCCTTGGTTGGGGCGGCCAGACCTCAGACAGCGGCTCAGCACAGGCAGGTGGCTGGGGTCAGCATAGCAAACCAGGTGGTGGTTGGAACTGAAGGACAATTTGTTTTAAAATGAAGTGTTGGAGGTATGCAGATTTCAGTATTTAATCATGATGTTCCAGATAAACTTATTTTTAAAGAAAGCCCCTCCCGCTCCCAACCAGAAAAGTGAAAAAAGAAAAAAAAAAAGAAAAAAAAGCAACAAACCCTAAATCTCCAAGTTCCAACTCCTGTGCTTAGTGCTGCAAGTGTTAGATGTGAGAGTTCCTTCCACCCCATTATGATTATTATTTTCTCTTCATTGGCTCCATTTAATGTGTGGTTTCTGCTGTGGATCATTATAGCAGCAGTGACAAGTGGGAACACTACTCATCGTATATCCAGCGTCATTTGGCTGAGTGCATGACATTGAGTGTATTCGACAGACTTGATGAGATAGATTCACCGGATTATCTGATGCTGATGAACACGGAATGGCTGTCTTAGGGTGTGTCTCTTAATGTCTGCAGTATGGTTGAATGCCGTTTGTATAAGGAAATAAATATGACGTGTATGCTTGCACTGTTGTTGTGTGTGAGATCATTTGCTAGTTTGTATAGCTGTTACTGTAATGTGTTTGCCTGACGGACGAATGGAGGAGAGCAGGTCAAGATGGAGGCACAATGTGTCTGGTGTCGAAGTTGGCTTGGACGAGGAAAACAAAACAGAAAAACAAAACCCTAAAATGAAAGTATGTATAGTACTTACTATATCCAATAGCTGTGCCAAACCCACATTCTATTTATTTATTACTTTGGAATTGCTAGATTTCATCATTAACATTTTCCTCTTTCCCACTTTGCGATCAAACTGTAAAAATCTTCCCTTATTGCTAACTTCTGTCATTAACCCAAGAGATCATAGTGGTATAAGGATTAGATTATTCAGTTTGATTTTTTACTAGAATGATTACCATTATATATGGTCCTTTTTATCAGTTTCTTAAGAAATAAGTGTGTGTATATAATATGTTTGTGTGTCTATCCATTGCACAATATTTAATATTTTATATCCACCGAAGTGAAACTGGGATGGATTTAATTACATACTTACACAGACACACATATAACTTTATGTAACACACTTGGTTATTGTGAAATTTGCATAAATTTTATCTCTGCTGATTAGAGTATAAATTATATAAAGTAAATATGGATTTATATAAAGTAAGTCAATTTATAATGAATTAGAAATTTCTGTGATTATTATTGGTTCCTTAGTTCTACAGATTCCAGTAATTGTCATTGGTTACGCCTGTGTTGCCATTGACTCCACAGCAAATGAAATATCAAAGCAAAATACATTAATGTATAAGATTAATGTTTATGCAAGTTTAACCACTAACTTGATTATACTTAGATAATAATTTATGTACTGAATTTATGATATTAGGGTTTTAATCAGTTTTATTTTAAACCTTAATATAAAACTACCCCCAGTATAACATGTAGGAACTGTTGAATATATAGCTAATGTAAACTTTGTAATGAACTTCATACAGGTAAAGACTAACCTCATGTGATGTCTCAATTCATGAGAAAAGTTGTACTGAGTTTTACTTGCACAACTTACACACACACACACACACACACACACACACACACACACACACACACACACACACACACACACACACACACATAGCTAAGGTTCAGATGAGTTTCTTAGTGTTAAATATTTTCATTAGAAAGAGTATCACCGTAAAAAAAATACTTGCTCCACTCTGAATATGCATATGTAGCTATCTTGTGCCAGTAAATGCAGCCAAAAGCTTATAAATCTTAATATTTAAAATTTGTCACAGCAGGAATCCTATACCTGAGTTAGGATTTGTTAGGGTAACCTGAGGCTACCTAACTTTTCCCTTTTCTACCATGGCATATGGCAGCACTCCGCAAAGTATGAATTGTGAGTTTGGTGAAATGGCTGACAAATGAAACTAGTTTTTACATGGCATTCACTCAGGTGAAAGCAGAAGGTGGTTCTGTGTAGAATATCTGACTTGTAACTGTTTGTGGAATAAGTGTTAGTCAATGACCTAACTACTAGATCTTTTTAAACACTATTATAAGTTTTGTTTGAGTGAAGATGAAGTCATTGTGTTTATGTGTGCAAATATAACAAATGTTAAGTTGCTCTATTAAATTTGAATCAATTTAGTACTAAATTAAATTGCCACTATGGTCCCTTTTAGCTTAGTAAGTTTGCAGTTGAAAAGTAACTCTTGGATAATGGGGATTAGTAAGCATAAGCTTTTATTGATATTATCTTTCGCCAATTCCTCTTCCATTGATATGTCAGGTAAACACACTCACAGGTAAGTCACTTTGGTCATGGCCTAGGAAAAGTTGCCATTGATCTTTCTGCTCTCCCCAAAGCACTAGACATTTATTGTACTAATGATTTGGGTTGTATATTTTATTTTATATGTTGTTTCAACACTGCCAGGACAGAAAACAGGAAGTTCAACAGCAAGTCTTAATTTTAGAATTGACAACAATATAAAAGACAGTAGCTAATGAAGTAGAGAAGGTGATTCTAATCATAAAAGTTTCCTTTCTATTAATTAGATGTAATTAATTTGATGCAAAATAAGCTGATCACTATATAAGGTATAGCATAGAGCTAACGAAGCAACTGAATAATTGATTAATATTAACAGCTATTGACTGTTTAGTTATGTTTAAATGGCTAGGAAAGATGACTTTGTAGCAGTGTTTCATCTTAGCTTTGTTCAGAACAAGTTGCTCCTTAAATGTAAATGTGGAAAATTTGAAAGCCAGATGGAGGAAATCTATGCTTGTAGAGTTTTTCCATTGTCAGTGTTGGAGATGTTTGCAGGCAGTTATGTAACCTCACAAGCTGTGTTTCTCAGAATAAGGTTTGTATTTCTAAATTTCCTTGCATGTTTTTAATTTTCCTGTTTTCTTATTACACACAAAATTCAGGTAGGTTTGCTTTGCATCCAATAGATTAGTGCTTGGAGCAACTAGACAAGACATGAGCACCCATGTTGGACTGGAAACTAAGAAGTTTCGCTTTGCTTGCACATAATTTCAGCATGACTGGTTTGGGTCAAGCCACCTATTATTTATTGCTTTTTAGTAGGCCACATAATCGCTGATAAAATCTCGATTGCATGTAAGAATTTACAGGCTAATCTGTATTGGCCACTGCTTCTAAAGTACTATAAAGATGAACTGTTTTCCCAATGTTAAGACACTAACAAGGCTCCAAGTCAAATTTGCTGTTGGTGCATGCACTTCGTTTTCGCTTGTTTATCACTCAGGAGCACTCTTCACAAGGGTTTACAGGCCCTATTGGTCCTCTGCATAAGAATAACTAATAACATAGCAACAAGCATTTTAAATGAGACCGATCAAAACTTAATCCTTATCTCAACTTTTACAAGGTGGAAGCTATTTAAACGTTAAGAAATGCCAGTCACTTGGCTGATGATGCATTGCTATTGGTAAGTTGTACAAGGTGAGTATCAATGTGGTGGGGGGAAAGTTCAACCTGAAACATTTCTCCTGAAATCTTTGAGAAAGAGGGAGAAAATGGACGTGTCATATTTTAAAATAAATGACGTTTAATTTTTTTTGCAGTAAAAAAAAAAAAAAAAAAAAAAATGACAGGGAACTTTAATAAATACTAGAGAAAATTTAAATTTAATATCTGAAATACTAAATAAGGCATCAAAATGCCATTAAGAAATAGCACATAAGTGTAAAAAGTAACCATGGTGAGTTGAAGTTTGGCTAAATTTTGTAGTATACTCGGTGGTAATTTTTCAAAATAAATTACCTCATAAAAAACCTGTGTTCTTGTTACTTTTTCGTGAATGTGTGGTCATGAGTGGCTGAATTACAACTGCAAAATGGTTTCGCATCTCTGAAAAGCCACTGTTGTAAATCCTTTAAAGGTACAATATTGTGAAAGGCTATCGACGGTAGATAACTCGTCTCCACCATGGTTTATTCCCCTTTAACTAGCTACTCCGTCCTACAAACACTACAAAACCTTTTCAATAAAATTTTCCCGCTCGACATTGAAGTGTCTTGAGTTATTGCGCGAAATATTTAGTAACTTAGTTACGCGTGTAAAGATGACTTTTGTAAACGGCAGTCCAGAAATACAAACTCGAGATAGCAAACGATTTGGTAATAAAAAAAAGATAGCTGCTAGGTGCATAGGACTAATTCACGAATTGTTAGCGATAGGTTCAAATACCATTGCACAATATCCGTTCAACCAGCTCCCGTAAAACCGGAGCCATCGCTGTTCAATTGGAGTTGGTTCACGACAAATTTTTTTTTTTCAAGATTTTGTGTATCGCATTTTGTTGATTTGGTTAAGGACTGGGTTTTGCCACCATGCTAGTAAATTCTTTTAAAATAGCTGCTTAAACGAAGTGTTACTTCAGTTTAAAAGTAATTTTAAGTTATGCAAGAAAAAGAGGAAATCGTGTTTATAATCCGTCAGTTAAAACGTACAATTGTGAAATCAATGTATTGATTTAGTTAGGCATTTGCATGAAATTACGATAGCGATTTTGTAAAAGATGCATTATCGGTATAATCTTGTATTCGTTGGTATTCAACTCAGGGGAGGCTACTCTAGCAGCAAAGGAGTTTTGCATTGATTTTTAAAACTAGCGATTGTAGAACTAAACGTAAAATTGGTTTAATGGGAAAGATGTCAGAAAATGCAGCAATCATTCGTCATTTCCTATATTTTCAACTAGCTTACATAAAACTTCAGTTAGCTGATATCAAAATGGGGTTGGCATTGTGTACCGTGTTTCCTAGCGTGAGCATGCTATATTCGTAAAAGTTTACCATGCATCTACAACAAAGTGAACAATGAACCATTTTTATCCTCAGTAGTATTATCAAGTCTAAAGATACCTGGTCACTATACTGTGGAAGTTGAAGCAAAGATCAAGATCAGTATGTTGCTGAATCACTAACACGTGAAAGTGCTGAGAAATGTCTTTCAAGTAAAGTGCATTTTCTGGGCCGAAGCGCTCTCGATGCCAGTATATGGTATATTGAGTGATAGCATGCTCCTTACTGTGATAGGGGAAGCAGGTGACATCTTGAGACGTAGAAATTTCTTCCAAAGTATCATTAATTAGATACTTTCCTTAAAACATTTTGAAGCAGAATAGACATTACCTTTATATTATAGCAAATACAGTAAGGAATATTGGAAAAGCTAGAATTGCGTGTAATCTGTAGAGTGGTCTCGAACCTCGGAATTTCCATAACTGCTTGGATTATGGAAATTTGGGTATTGCAAGTTCTTGAGAATACGTTGCTTGGTTTCCAGTCTCGTAGCGTAGGACTCGTGATTGTCCTACAAATTGCATTGAAGATTTAAAACCATTAAGTCCAGTAATTAATCTGAGGATTGGTCATCTGTTTAGATACATGTATTGGAAGGCTATGTTTTATCCCCACTTAAACGTGGATGCGCTGTTAGAACAAATTTTACTGCAGTAGATACCACAAGAGGAAGTCTCATATTAGCTTTTGGTGTTAAATGCACTCTTGTTTATATCGCTAGCAGGGAGATAAATCCCTGCCATCTCTAGCGCCGAGACCATCAAATCGTTATACTTCTCAGACCGTTGATCAAGAAGCTTACTCAGCGGAGGGCTCTAAATATATTTTCACTCATTCATCTGTCATATTGTCTGTGAAAGGTGTATTCTGGAGCCCAGCTATTTACATGACCTACCAATAACTGCGATTAATTGGTGGAGATACAAGCTTCAGTCTATATCCTTAAATTACAGATTAACTTGTTTATGACTCCGATCAGTTGTGTCTGAAGTGAAAGGCAGATCTATGTATATAGAACTTATTGTCCACGGTCTTTTATTTAAGACAATTTATTTTAGGGAGATTTGGCTGCGATATGTAACATATTTAGCTTAAGTGTACGCAACCAACCTTGGCGCTCATCAAAAAATTCAACGCGCTCAGGTTGTGTTAATTGTTTCGTCTGTGTGGAACACGGTGTAATAACTTAGTAACAACTCAAACTGACAATAGGTGAGGATACAGTTGTGCGATGACTCTTCAATTCTGTGCATGAATATATATAGGCGCAGGCGTGGCTGTGTGGTATTGCTTCCCAACCACATGGTTCCGGGTTCAGTTCCACTGCGTGGCACTTTATATCAGTTTCTTTTTCTACGATAACCTCAGGTCGACCAGAGCCTTGTGAGAAGATTTGGTAGACGGAAACAAAGAAGCCAGTCATATATATATTTCTGTGCGTCTTTGTGTCAATGTTTGCCCTCACCCCACCGCTTGAGAACCGATGTTGCTGTGTTTACGTACCAGGTTTAAGAAAAGAAAATGTACTGGGGCGGTTCATTGGACTAAAATTTCTGATTTTTCATTAATTGTTAACTATCTAGTCATTCGTTGGTGTTGATATACTCTGCAAGGGAACTTCACAGACAAATGGTATGGCATAAATTTCCATTCGAAATAAAGCATGCTACTACATAAACTTATAATTAAAACATTTAACTCCCTTTGAAGTTAAACGATCGCCGTCGACTTCGACAACAAGTATTCAGTTTTTTTATCAATTCTACTTATTAGTTTCTACGGACAGGTGTACTCTTAACCTAATCCACAAATGGAACGTACGCGACTCCGTACAGGCCATCCGACAGGTTTCCACAGTTTGCTTTTCACCTCCATTTCATTTATAAGGTGGGTCGAGCGAAAACTGACAAAATGATACCCAATATACTACTTATCGGATATAGCCATTTAGCAATACTGTATTTATTCTGTATACTACACTTGTTAGGACGGTTCTCCTTCAATTTTGTTTCCTGTCTAATTAAGGGAAATACACTAACATATTAAGAAAGATAAAACTGAAATAATAGAAATAGATACGATTTTTTTGAAAGGAAAAAATACTATATCAGGTGAGGCAGTTCGTGTTGATGAAAATGTCAAATGCAGAAAGTTGTAGACTAAAAAGGAAAATACTGATTTTGGACCGATCGCATTATTGATTGTAAAGTTAGTTTAGAAAGTGTATTATAAAGCTTGAGTTATTAGATAAACTATATCTGTAAAATAATTATTAAAACTAGAAAAAACAAACAAACAATCAAACAGTAAACGCCACTTGTTTATATCTTAATGGTTAAAATCAAAGCCAACGCGCGAAGCTCTACATGGTCAATTGATCTGCTAGAAAATACAAGTCAACCCGTTATTAAATAGGACCCAGGACTAAAAAAAAAGATTATTACTGAATGGCATATTCATGTTCAAATTCATTGGAATGTGTTATTGAATATACTAAACATTGTTTTGATTCTCAACTGTTTTGCGTGTCTATAATGACAATGTTATATTTGGAACATTGGTTTCTAGATTTTGGCACCAGGTCAGCACTTTCGGGGAAGGGGGTCAGTCGATTACATTGATCCCAGTGTTCAACTGGTACTTATCTTATCGATCCCGAAGGGACCACCAGATCACGCGATTTCGACCTTCCTTGGTCTTGTCAATGATGGACGTTGGACTGTTAAAGATAGTAGCGATTCATCTCCGCGCCAGCAATGTATAGTAAAACAGTGCCAGGACTGGCGCTGGTGTTGCAATTAGTCAGTGAGCTTGTTAAGAAATATATATTAGCGACAGAGGCATACTACGTTAATCTTTTATATTTTGTCGATCCGAGATGTATAGAATAAAATGCCGATGGATACGAAATCGGAACTCAGAAGATAAAAGAGACGAAGGCATTGGTGCGTAGTTAAGAAGTTCGCTTTACAATGACATGCCCCAGCACATTGGGCATTGGGAAGGGGTTTTCTATTGTTGTCTTTAGCTGGCTAATACTTTGAGAGTGAAATTTAGTTGAAAGAAACTGTACAGAAGCCAGTCGCTTGTGTGCGCGTATGTGTGTGTGTGTATGTATGTGCGAGGGCGCATTGCCTAAGGGTTAGGGTGTTGCACTTACGATCGTGGTTTCAGTTACTGGATCAGGTGGTGCATTGTGTTCTCGTGCAAAACACTTCATCTCACGTTGCCGTGCAGTCACTTCGACACCTCACGTGTGGTACATCAGGCACCTCTGCAGGCAATGTCGATTTGATGGAGTGAGTTAGGTAATGAATGAGCTCAAACAACTGATTACTATAAACAAATCATTTGTGCAGGTTGCTCAGCAAGAAATTGTAGAACAACAATTTTTCTCAAATTACGAGAGATATCATCATCATCATCATCACCATCAATACACACACACAAACACACTCATGAGATGGACTCTCCAGTCTTTAAACAACGTATGAAGGTTCAACAGTTTCTTATTGAACAACCACACAGATGATTTGTTTATAGTGATCAAATGTTTGTGTAGACATAAGCTCACTCCGTCCATCAGATTGACATTACCTGTACAGGTGCAACAGGTGTCAGATGTCGAAATGATCGCAGAGCAACATGAAATGAAGTGCTTTGCTCAAGAACACAACGCAAAACCCGGTCTGGATATCGAACTCACGATCTCGCAATCGTGAGTGCAACACCTTAACCACTAAGCCATGTATATATATGTATGTACGTGTGTGTATACATGCATATATGTATATATGTATGCGTATGTATATATGCTTTCCTTTGAGGCTTATTTAAGGTCTTAACGGGATTCAATGAAGTCGCTAACAAAGTGACAAGACTTTTTGAGTTAAGGCAGGTCCTGTCTAATAGTTGAGATGGGGTGCGCATATACATTGGTATATATACAGCTGCATTGATATTCTGTGTATTCATGTCTTTTTAGTGCTCAGGCGTTTGTGCGCGCGCGTGTGTGCACCATTACTATTTACAAACGTGTCCTTGTCGATGCACACAACTGGGCGTGTGCATATATATTCATTTAAAGAGTCTCACATGAAGCATCTTTAGAATGTCTTACAAATTTCCATTGGACTTCGCGGAAGCGTGTCTATTTCTTTTGGTCTTTCTTAGAAAAACCTTGCATACTCAGAGTACAAGAGCTGTGAGTTACGCAAAAATTCACCATAAATGTTCCTAGTTTTACTGTGTTTTTTTAATGGTACGTTCACATTCGCCAGGCTTCTGACAGTAAATGACTTCTGTTCCCTGTCCCACAGAACAATATCAGATCTGTTATGTTTGCACAGGATTACCGCTTTTATTGGTATATTTTTCTTTGAATCTTATTTTAGCACTTTTCAAAAGAGTTCAAGCCGGTCGTTAACGGAGTGACAAAACTTTTTAAATTAAGAGAGTTTCTAGTGTTTGTAAATATGTGGTTGAGTTGGTGTCTTGGTTAAGCTGTGAATGCACACAGTCATGTGTGTGCATCTATTCTTCTAAAGAGTCGTATGTATGTATGTATGTATGTATGTATGTATGCATGTATGTATGTATGTATGTATGTATGTATGAATGTATGTATGTATGTATGTATGTATGTATGTATGTATGTATGTATGTCATTCAGTTTATTTCAAGATTTCTTGTCTATAGAGAAAGAATCGGTTTCTAACCTATATCCAAGGCTCCATTCATTGGAATTTCAACATCAACAACAGGGTATTTTTGTTAGTATATATAAATGTACGTATGTGTAGATTTGCATGTTTTATGTATGTATTCTCATACATATAGTTGCATATCTAGACACGCTCATATATATTCAAATGATAAGCTTCTTGAAAGTTTTACAGATTTTTATAGTTCCAGTGATGGATTGGATCTGTAGTCTTCGAATTAGCTTTTTTATTTCTGGTTTTGAGAAGCCTAATTTCTCAAGATTGATATTCAGGCAGTGTGTTACATTATCTCAGGGCCCCAATAATTACACGTATAGACCTGAACTTGTAACCTGGATAGAGTAACTGCAAATTTCTCAATAGTTCAGCATAGGTGTTTTCTTTTTCACTGATCTTCAGCTTTATTTTAACATCTGCTGGGCAGCTAATTTCCACAACTGTGCACAGTTTCTCTTCTCTATCCCAAATCATTATATGTATGTATGTATGTATGTGTGTATGTATGTATGTTTGTATGCATGTGTATTTATGTACGTACGTATGTATGCATGTATGTGTTTATGTATGCATAAGTTTATATATGAATACTTATATGAATATACATCCGTATATATTTGTCCAGACCCAGCAAGTAACATACACACACACACACACACACGCACGCACATTCACATATTCATACACTCACACACAAAATTTGTTGGTTCTGGATATAGTAAAAACGACCAGGCAGGAACCAGTCAAAAGACTTGTCCCTGATACTGGGATGGTCCCGGTGGATACGGAGAGAGTTTCTCAACCATCTATTTGCATGCATTAGGAGAATTTACTGTTGAAAAGGGAAAAATCCCTTGACATTAAGCATGCACATAACGATGAACGAATTGACATATTCGTTTTATCACGATTCCAACACCAACACATTAATTATGAAATTATTGAGTCTCTAAGAATGGGAAATTGTTTTTCAACCAAATGCCAAAGTACGATGAAGAGCTTTCTCATTTTGCATGTCACTGTATTTGCATATTGCACACCAGACACAACAAAGCTGACATTCGACAGATAGACGAGAGTTGAGCTGAGAGAAAACAAAAAGGACAAAACCCCAACACAGATACTACGCCATTTGACGAAACATTCTGCGTCTGTACATACACACACACACACAGACACGCACGCGCGCGCACACACACACACACACACACCGACACAGACGCACACACAGAGACACACACTCACACATCTATCTATCTGAGCACACATATATGTACTCATCTAGCTATGCTTTTGTATCCATGTATATCTGCGTATGGTAAAGTATACATGCATAGGCATGTATTTTGGAGTTTTTATAACTATTTGTATGGTTTTATATACTTTTTGTAGGCTTTTTTATGTGCCTTATATTTTTATATTTTCATTTTTTATTTTTATTTTTTTATTTTATTCTTATTTTATATTTGTATTGAATTTTGTAAATCTCTGAAGGGGCCTAGCGAATCATGCATGTACACCCATTACATCATTTTCATCTACTAATTACTCCAGCGTACGGGAGCTATAGAGATAGAATGGGGCATGCCAACGCTAGGCCGAAACAGCTGTAAGTTTTTGTCCCTTCTCCAATTGTTAAATGTCCTTTAAATTCGAAATCTTAATTGTTGATATGACATGGTATGTCATAAGTGTCTGTATATTGTGTTTTTTGTCAATTTAGTT
>NC_142943.1:24246155-24271155 GCF_046866305.1 Octopus bimaculoides
AAGTACACACCACTTTTAATCATATTCTAGCAAAACTATATGTTATAACGCAAATCTTGCTCATTAGCAAACGTGGGCACTTCATATTGTAACCAGTGTTAGTGAAACTGTATGTTCTGATATACAAGGACAATATATATATATATATATATGTATATATATATATATATATATATATATATATATATATATATATATATATATGTAGTTAATTAAAAAAACAGAAACAAGACAAGGAAAAACAACAACGTGAGGACGTAGTTTATGCAAAGTATTAATGAGACGCTCAGAGAGGGAAGGAAAGAGTGATATATATTATATAGCTCAAATTTATAGAAAACGAGACAAAGACAGTGAAGGAACAGCAAGTAGGTGTATTAGTTTGATGGTCGGGAAGAATGGAAAAGTTTTTGACGTTTCGAGCCTACGCTCGTCGACAGAAAGGATTGAGAGAAAAATGTGTAGGGATTAACGATCCAACATAATGAAATGACCGGAAGAAAGAGGTTTGGTGCTAGAAGACTTTAAACTTTTGGGATATGAGACAGCCAGTTGTCTTTAAAAGAAAGAGAAATGTGCATTCAGGCGATAGTGACTATATGTTAATTGATGAAGACCATCACTAACAAAATTATCAATAAAATGTCAGATGATAGAACCTCGTTTCAAGAAGTCGCCTATTTGTGTCAATTTAAGAATAAACTACACGCGAAAGCAAATGATGTTTACGAAAACATGTTACAGCTACTATGAGATAGAGAGAAAGATGATAAATTATAATGTTAGACTAAGGAAAGATCTGATAAGCATCAACCCCAGCAGCAAGAAGGAGGGGAGCTTCGTATAGTCTCTCTCTCTCTCTCTCTCTCTCTCTCTCTCTCTCTCTCTCTCTCTCTCTCTCTCTCTCTCTCTCTCTGGAACAATAGGCTATAATCGCATCCCGCGGCAAAAACTAATGTTTTCCGATTGGCTTTTTTCAGAAATGAATCAAAAGAAAATGTCAACCAGCAACCAATTGATTTCGCTCTATTCTGACACAAGGCTATAAGTTGTTTTCAATGCAAAGAATGAAATTAAGATAGTGCGGAACTCAAACCTAATAAAGCTATTAGGTTTCATCAAATTCCAATTAAAGCCCAGAAGGAATGCTGTACAGAACAAGATATGTCCTGTATGCTTCAAGACAGTCCGTTTGCTTCGCTTGTTGTGTATTTCTAAACTAGTCAAAGATCACTTCTGAAATTCCTATTCATAAGACGAAGTGCAGATTGAATCCCTCGAAATCCTAAGATTTATTCTTTATCAACGTCATCAGTAATGTAATGGAATCAATAGTCCATAAATGATTGCGGGAGTGGGGGGAGGCATTGCTTAGAAAACGTCTTCTTTTAGAAGACAGTTTATCTTCTGTCTCGTTTGACTCGGAACAAATTACCTGGACATAGGTCAGATGTATGTGTCACAGCCGTGAATTTCAAAGGAGTTGCAAGTCAATCATCTGGTTACTCACCTATCAATACACCAGTTCTTCTGTTGTTCTCATTCTTCATCGATGATCTGATTAACAGCTGTGTAAATAAGTTGTACCCATCTGCTGATCACTCCATGATGTTAACAGAAGAAGGCAATGCGATTGCACCTTAAACAGAGAACAGCAGCAGCAGCAGCAGCACCACCACCACCACCACCACCACCACCACTACCAGCATCCCCCTCTAAGTACCATCACCATCACACAACCACTACCTCTTCCTTCATTGCCACCACTACTACCACAACCATCATCATTACTAAAACCACTAACAACACCATCACTAACACCAGTACCACCACCAACGCCACCACCAGAGCCACCATCAGCGCCACTACCAGCACTACCACCTGCACATCTGTTACAGGAGCTAATGAGGGAACTTATACACAGTATACTCGCTCGAATCGCTTGAAATAGCAACCAAATTACTCTCAAATCACACCCTACTGTTAATATAAGGAATAAAGAAGGATATTCTGGGCGATGTAGTCTCTTCTTCTTCTTCTTCTTCTTCTTCTATTGTCTTTTTTTCTTCTTCTTCTTCTTCTTCTATTGTCTTTTTCTTCTTCTTCTTCTTCTTCTTCTTCTTCTTCTTCTTCTTCTTCTTCTTCTTCTTCTTCTTCTTCTTCTTCTTCTTCTTCTTCTTCTTCTATTGTCTTTTTTCTTCTTTCTTACTGTCTTCTGTTTTCTCCTCTTCTGGTTGTTGTCGTCGTTCAGTGCTACCACCATCTCCCCTCACCCCACCCCAAAGCTGCTGCCTATTGCTCACGGCTGACAACTTGCCGCCTTTTTGAAACACTTCAATATGGCGTCTGCTATAAAATGGCGCTCGGTGAACAGTACTTTCTTCACAGATTCAGCTGTCAACACCCTTTCTTTTTCCTTGTATGTTCCACCCATTTTCCCAGCCTTCTCTTCCTTCTTCCTTTAATCCCTCGTTTTCTCACATTCACTCTCTTCTTACCACCTACCACTACATTGCAAGGTACTACTCCTCCCTCTCACAACGTCGCCATTCCTCGCCGATTATATCATCCGATATTCTTCCCCAACGCATCAATCAATTTATTCCACTCTTTCCCTATTCTTGCATCGCACTAACAAAACATGTTGAGATGACGAAGGCATCGTCATGGTATCGTTATGGTAACGGTTGGCTCGCAGTATATGACATGCAGCATGTAGTATGCAGCAAGCAGCATGCGGCGTGCACACGCCTGTTGAATAAGCAAGAATATTCCAGAAGTTGACGACAATGGCAGTTATGGTGAAGAGTGTTGGAGTTACAAGGACAGTGGTTCAAGCGTAGCCAGGTCGAAAGTGCCACGCCCTAACGTTCTTTAGATTAATGTTTCTCTCTTTCTCACACATCCTTCTAGCTCAACCCTCTCACCTGACCTGAACTTTGATTTTACACAAAGTACTTTCTTTAGGAAAATAGGCGATACATATAGTATTGGTATTACGGATAAGCGCTTGGAATACAGCAAAGTGACTGAGTAACTTACCGACGATTTAGATAAGGGATATGGAATAGGGAATGACGAAAGTAGGGAGGAAATTCATGTTAGAATTTATATTCTCTAAGACATAAATAGTTAAGTTGATTAGTAAATAGAAATATATATTCATACATTTACAAAGAGATGGGCTGTTATACACATAGGGAAATAGGCAGGAAGATAAACAGATGTAAATGCAGGTAGATAATAGATAGGTAGGTACATGGTTGTATAGATGGCTAGATAAAGGGACAGATGCAAATGAACAGAGATAGACGCATATAAGAATATATAAACAAATATTGTTCATTCCAAAACAAACAAATAACAAAGAAATGAAATTTATTCAAATAAGGATTCGATTGAATAATTTGTCAATAAATAAGATTATTCAAAGAACCCAGTTTATACAGTGTTGGCCAAAAGTCACCCGACAGTAAATCAAAATACCATAAATACTTAATATTCAATTTTAGTTATTCAATTGGAAAAATGGTGTCGCTCAAGAAGGGCTTCAGTTTGAACAATTTTCATGTGTTTCATATTTAGATGCTTTTATTAAATTCATTCAGTTGTTAAGCATAAATAAATCTTGGAATTAAATGGTTTTAATTTACTGTTAGGTGACTTTTGGCCAGCCCTGTATATATATATATATATATATATATATATATATATGGCATAAGGACTGCTATGAAGTCAATTGGAATGGCTCCAAAAGATATAGAAGTCCTCGCTTCAGATCGAGTTGGATGGCGAACAAGGGTGTGGAGTGGAGTGAAAGCATTTGAAGAGGCCAGGATGATGCAAGCAGGGCTCAAGAGACATTTAAGGAAAAATGTAAAGACTGAGAAGGTGAATGACAAGGACCTTTTTGTGTGCACAGTCTGTGACAGACCATGTCTGTCCTTGGCTGGCCTCAAATCTCACCTGCGAACCCATGGAAAACAAACCTCATCCAGCTATTCTGATTATATGTCTGTGCACACGTTTGAATGTGGTGTGTGCCAGAGGGTTTGCAAATCCAATGGGGGTCTTAAAAGACATGTTAGGATCCACAATGAGCAGAACCTAATTGCAGGTATTGGTAGTGCAAATCAGAGGTGCAATCTGTGTGGGTGTTTTTTCAAAACACTGTCTGGTTTAAAAAGCCACATCAGACGCCATGAAAGGGCTAAGGTGTAGGTGCAGGAGGTGGTCAAACTCTGTTTAAGGAGTAGACAACCACCATATATATATATATATATATATATATATATATATATATATATATATATATATATATATATATATATATATATATATATATATATATATATATATGTATATATATATATTTATATAACACTGTATCTGCCAAGTCTTCCTGCATTTACTATTTACTACAACCTCCTTACAAAATATCTGTCGCTACTCAATGTCATTAATCACTTCTTACGTTCTCTCTACCAGCTTAGTTTACATGCTAATATATTATTTATATAATCAACAGATCTCAGATATGTTTCTGATCTTTTTAAGTCCTCGAGGTTGATGCCACTGATACTCAGTTTCAACTTCTGTGAGTCGGCGTCTGAAGGAGGATTGAGTGTGAGTTAGGCTGAAATTCTAAGCAGGAAGGATTGGAGAGACAGTGATAAGAACATTGTAGGGATAATGAGTCTAGAAGAGCCCTATTAAAATTTGCTACTTGAGAGTAGCGGAGACCAGATATGTGAACACTAATCCAATGTGTTTCTTAACCGAGCTATGTAGAGGGTCAGCAACTGCTCAGGGATATCTGGTTATGAGAGAGACATAACTGGATATGGAGTACGCTGGAACTGATAAACTGTAAACAAATAATGGAATAAATATGTATAACCATAGAGGTTACTTGCCGAGCAAGTAACCTCTATGGTTATACATGATTTTTCTTTTCTGTCCCAGTTAAATATACCAGGCGTGTTAAGTTTGCACCTGGTAGAAGTTTTGATAGGAATGTTCCACCAATATTCCTTGTGTTGACACACACACACACACACACACACACACACACACACACACACACACACACACACACACACACGCGCGCGCACACACGCACACACAAACACACACACACACACACAAACACACATATAATAATAAATGCCAAAACGAGTTTCTGTGTCAGTGTGTCACACTTTGACCACCTCTCTCACTATTTAATGACACTTCTACTATTCCTCATTATGGGGTGATAGTAATAGTATGAGCTATAGTTGTGATAGAGGAGGAGGCGACGGTGATGATGGTGGTGGTAGCCGGTGATGATGGTTGTGGTGGTGGTGGTAGTCAGGGATGACGGTGATAGTAAGCGATGTGAAAGACAGTAGTGATAGTGGTGGAGGGGAAGGCGGCGAAGTCAAAGGTATTGAGGGTGGTGGCGTCAGAAGTTTGAACGCTGTGTGTATAGGAGTTGTAATGGCGATGGTGGTGGTACTGGTGATGGTTGAAAGCAATCAACAGAAAGAGAGAGCGAGAGAGCGAGAGAGAGAGAGAAAGAAAGAAAGAGGTTAGATAGAAAAAAATTGTACTGACTCCCGAATGGGAAGACAAAAATGTTGTTTATCATGCAGCTTTGCAATAAGTTTCAAGTCGACAAATTATATCATTGTTTTGATGAAAATTGTTCATTGCTTGAAAAATATTGTTCAAGTTTAATAAAATTTAACATGTACTAAAATCATGAAGTGTCATTGTTGGGCCCAAGGCCCAATGAAGAGCCCTCCATAGGAACCAGCATTAAAGTCACCCGATAGGGCAGCTTTTAAGCTAGTAATATGTGTGTGTGTATGTGTGCGTGCGCGCTCACCTTGCATGTATGTAGGTATATATGTGTGTGTATGTGTGTGAGTGCGCGCGCGCGCGTATGTATGTATATGTATTCAAAAGCAAAGGTGTTTACATTTATCCTAGGGTAGTCTTTTCTGCGGATGATGCCGTTGTGTTTAGCAACAATGTGTCGCCATGGAAAATAGTAACTTAATGACACTTCTGGGCATCTACTGACTACATGTGCTAGGTAATTCGCAGAAAAAGGACATAATTGATACTTGCAGCTATATTTTCGCTGAGCCGTCTGTTTATTAGATATTTCGTAGCTCTCACCTCTTCTTGGGATGCAAAAGCGTAATCCTCGAGATCTGACGTAACGTAACAGTCATGAGTCTCAGCGAGAATACACCTCATGTCGATATTTTCTAATTTACGGGAAATATATCTATGCATAATTTTTTTTTATGGTGTGTAGAATGTTTCCCTTTTAAGTCTTTGCTGAGATATGTCATCCCTGCTTTTGTGGGTTCACATGAGAGGCCATCAAGAAGTGAGTATTACTTGAGGAGTTCACTACTGACTCGTAGGTAATGTTCACTTCATTTTTGAGTACTTGGTTGACGTATTTATCTTCTCGTCCTTTGTTTTGCAGAAGCTGTTTGAACGATGTCATACAGTACACAAAGGCTGTTTGCACTAATTATAAGCCTCTTCTTTTCTCTTCTGAGATAAAGTTTGCCAATGTCACTGTTTCTTTGGGAGTTTACTGCTGATGTCAGGATCTTGCGGATTTCTTTTTTAGATCAGTGTCCATGATGTTGGTATCAGCATGGGTATTGTATGTGCATTATGGGAATATTGTCTGTTTGGAAGCGGAAAACTCTACCTGCTGTACTTCAGTGAAGATTTAACAATAACCAATGCTTGGGATACTCTTCCAATAGTAAAAGAAGTAACAACTTTACTCAAAGAGTCTCTACCGTTTTCTGTAAATCATCGGTTTGAAATAAGAAATTTGAAGATATAGGTAAGGTTTGACTTTATCCTCCCATGTTCTTAATGCGGTACATCTAAATCTCGTAGCATTAGTGTAAAATAAGGAATCACACCTGAATTAGCTTTAAACTGAAGAAAATGAAAATAATGGTCCAATCACTAAATGCTGCGATATAAATCTTTTCGATGATTTCGAACTGTAATTTTCGCATTAAATGGTATTTTTCAGTGAGTCATCTGAACTATGAAAATACTACCAGAAAAAGCAGTTTAAACCTATTCATGGTATACACACAAGAAAATTGCAAGATAAGAAATAATATCCTAGCAAAGCAGTTCATTGCATTCAGCACAGAAAAGAAAGAGCGGGAGAAAGTTCTGTTAACATGTAGTTCCTTGCTGCGTAAGCATTTGGGGAAACGATTTTCTGGAAATGAGCTCGACGGGTGTCATGCGTTTGATTTTCTTTGTTTTGCATTGGAAGAAATCTTCTATGATTTTGACATCACAGATTAAGTTGAAAAATACAGAGATTATAAACTCTTTTGAAGACATCTTTGAGCTTATTCCATGTCAATATAATGATTTTAAGTGAAGAGAAATAGAGATAACATTTATATTTATCTATAACATGAAAAGTTAAGTTGGAAAAACTCGATAGAGGTGTAAGATTGAAGTGTCTGACTAAAGAGTCTGGTGTTGGAACGAAGAAAAACAAGGACAAACTGAAGAAACACAAGAACAAACTGAAGAAACACAAGAACAAACCGTTCAAGTTCTATGCTGAAAGTGACAAGCAAAATTTAATGAAGAATAGAAAAATATTATGTACAATGAAAAGTGATCTCCACTGTGTACTGATGGAATGGATTCGTCAGCATCGGAGTGAATGCAAGCCGCTTAACGGAATACTGATAACGAAACACCCGAAATTCTATCACGACGAATTGAATTTTTAGGGTAGCCGTAAATATTCAGTAAAAATTGAAGAAAAAACATGGCATTAAATATTTAAAGATTTGTGCTGATAAAACGTCTACTGATCACGAAGATGCAGAGAGATTTATTGATGAGTTTACCAAGATCCGTCGCTGATGAAAATCTAACAACAGAACAAGTGCCCTCTTTTTCAAGTTTCTAGGACCTGATGTAGTTGTAATGTCTGGGGCTGCATTTATCTTCAATTTCGTAAGCAGTGACCATAATGTAATACATTTTTGTACAGTTTGCACAAAACATTGATTTAACGTGAGATCTGAATTTCACCTCCTTGCATGAGTGTAACATGACTAGCTTCGTTACTTGTACATAATTTAAAAAATAAAATGCTGTCTTTGCTTTCAGTTTTATTTTATTTATTTGTAATCATGTTTGATGCTTTGTTTTTGTACTTTACATAAAACGCGATAATAAAAACTGATACGTGTAGAGTAAAAAAATAAAACACAAATGGCAGGATCAGACCAGGAAACTCGTGGTTGCGATGAGACCTTCTTAAACCACTCAGACATTTTTATGCATGAGTACATACGTGCGCTCATATAGATAGATACATACATATATACATATATAATACATACATACATATGCATATACGTATATGTATACACATATGCATATATGTATATATATATATGTACGTACACACACACATATATATACACACACATGTATATACACATATATATAAACACACATAAAAACACGCATGTATTTGAGTAGCTGTGTGGTAAGTAGCTTGCTTACCAACCACATGGTCTCGGGTTCAGTCCCACTGCGTGGCACCTTGGGCAAGTGTCTTCTACTATAGCTTCGGGCCGACCAAAGCCTTGTGAGTGGATTTGGTAGACGGAAACTGAAAGAAGCCCGTCGTATATATGTATATATATATATATATGTGCATGTTTGTGTGTCTGTGTTTGTACCCCCAACATCGCTTGACAACCGATGCTGGTGTGTTTACGTCCCCGTCAGTTAGCGGTTCGGCAAAAAAGACCGATAGAATAAGTACTAGGCTTACAAAGAATAAGTCCTGGGGTCGATTTGCTCGACTAAAAGGCGGTGCTCCAGCATGGCCACAGTCAAATGACTGAAACAAGTAAAAGACTAAAAGAGATATATTCATGTACTTGTCTGTCTGTCTGCCTGCCTGTCTGTCTGTCTGTCTGCCTGCCTGTCTGCCTGTCTGCCTGTCTGCCTCGTGTCTGCCTACCTGTCTGTCTCATTCTCTTGGTCATCTCTTCACACGCAAAGACGAATAAAAGGACACTAGTAGATAATTCACATAGCCAATGTTGGTGAAACTCACAAGCTTATACACACGACACACTTATATGCACGCACACACCCATCCACACATATATACACATGACATATTTCTTCTCCAAACACATGCTACCCAAGAGTCAAACACCACACAACCGTCATTGATGTTCTCAAAAGAAAAAGAAGAGAAAAAGAAAATCAAAGCTTGCAGACTATTATATAAGAGGGGCTTAGTGTTTCCTCAGACGAATTCTAACATTCGAAACGCAGTGAAAACCGTGAGAAAGCCACCATCAAGCGAACTACGTAAAGAAAGTTAACAAAAGCAAACTGATAAAAGGAAAAAAGACAGTAGCAAATGAAAAAGATACGTAAATACACGATGCAGCAATAACAAAAAAAGAAAGAAAACAAACATAAATGACGCAACGGCTTGCAAAAAAAAAAACAACAGCAGCAAGCAAATAGAAGACATAACATTAACTACAAGAAAAAAAATGATGGCGATGAACACAAAATGGAAGAGAGGCGCAAATGTCTGAATGAATTTTTCATTTCTGTTGAAGTATGTTATCTCTTTTATTTGGTTTTTTTCTCTTATACATCTTATACATTTGTATATATTTGTATGCACACATCTATGTGTGCGTATATATATATATATATATATATATATATATATATATATATATATATATATATATATATATATGTATATATATATATTGGTATATGCATATATATATATGTATATGTATATGTATATGTATATGTATATATATATATATATATATGTATATACATATATATATATACATAATCATATATACATATATATGTGCTATATATATATATACACGCACACAAAGATGTGTACATATATATATATGAATATATATATTTATCTATGAGTGTATGAGTGTGTGTGTGTCTAAGTGTAAGCGTCTGTGTGCCTCTGTGTCTGTGTGTTGTTCATTTTTATGAATCTGCGTGTCAGCATTTATGTGTATTCACGTGTAAATGTGGGTTTGTGTGTGTGTGTGTGTGTGTGTGTGTGTGTATGTGTGTGTGTGTGCGAGTGTGTGTGTATATACATATATATACTTTTGTATATACATATATGTATGTGTATATTTATATATACATATATATATATATATACATATGTGTATATATATGTATGTATGCATAGTATTTGTGTGTCTATGTGTGTATGTGTGCGTGGGTGTATGCATATGTGTGTGCAATTGTGAATGCTCATTTGTTTGTCAAGGTATATGTTCGTATGCATATATGATTGTCTGACAACGACAATAACAACAAATAATAATAATTTTATTGTTGTTGTTGTTATTCTTATTATTACTACTACTTCTATTACTACTATTATAATCATTATTATTTTTGTTGTTATTATTATCAATATTATTATTAAATAATTGTTTATTTAAGGAATTCTTGAGAACGCGACTCTGTATGCACTCAATTGAAAATTATGAATTGGACACTTTGCATGTCGGCCATGACAGTTGCCTGAGATGGAGACAACTGAAAAACCATGTTATTTTGTACCAGCGTCCCTGTGTCTTTTGAAGCCTTCTGCTTGGTTTGGCAGCTTTCAACAATCAACTTTATTTCACTTCTATTTTACTTCAGCTTATCTTTTGTCTTTCTATTTATCTATCCGCCTGCCAGTCTATTCGTCTGTTGTTTCGCTTTGATTTCACTGTTGTCGTCTTTTTATGCTCTGTTTTTCTCCCTTCAATATGCCGATTCAAATTATTCTTTACTCACCCGCTGTCTTCCTAAGCAGCCCACCAAGTTCACAAAATGGCCTCCTTTTTGTTTTGTTTCGCATCACATCACTTCATCACACTATACTTTAATTTCTTGTCTTTTGAGATCAGCTTTCACATGAATTCCCCGCCGTAGAACGACTCCAGAAATATTGCCTCCAGACAAAACTGACTAGAAACCGCAAACACTTCAAGAAACTTGACCTTGTTACTATTGATTTTTCAACAAAGCAGACGATAACCACATTTGTTCTATGATAACGTTGATTCTAGTTTCACAGTATTGGCCATAACCAGACTCAGTTATTCCGTCCATCTGTTTGTTTGTTTTGCATTATTTGTGTGCAAATATTTCTATAAACGTGTCTGGGAACAATAAGACGCGACTCCATCCACTCTACATCGCAAAGATGAGAAAAAAGAAAAGCGAAAACGATAACAATAACACGAATAATAGAATTTTGCAAGAAAATATATTTAAAATGAATACAGGAGCAACACACACTCACACATATACACAGCTACAGACCTTCCCAACAATATATATATATATATATATATATAGATATATGTATATCTGTACTTATATGTAGATGTAGTCTGAGTGCGTCTCTTTCTCTTCCCCCTCTCTCTGTCTACATACATACACATGTATGCGAATATATGCGCGTGTATCACATGATTTGACACACATATAGACAAAAATGAGCTAAGAGAACTCAGTGGACTGTGGACAATAAAGATAAATAACGGTACATCAAAAGCTATACAATATAAATTCTTGATGTACTCAAATTACTTTCCATTCGAGAAAAAAGTAAGAAAATACTTCATGTCGATTGCAACGAACTCTAAATGAGAAGGGAAGATAATCTCTTGCATTAAGAATTCTTCCAAATTGACCCATCATTAAAAAAAATAAAGTTTGAGTGGCGAAGACAAGACAACAGTGGCCATGTAACGCTGCCTTAAAAAGCGCTATCAGCTAAGGAACTGTCCTACGTTGGCTCCAACTATTTATGGTTTAGGGTAACTTGTGTGACTAAACACGAATATGAACTTAGACAAACAACTCAGAATGGCTAGGGTCATGAATATGTACAATTTTTTCTCCTCGGACAATCTGATTGTCTACTCTTTAATAGTATGTTAATTTGGAAGAATTCTTGACTCTCTAGGTTATCTCCTCTTCTCATTTGGAATCAATCCATTCTAATTTTCTCTCGAAGGGAAGATAATGCCAGTAAGTCAAGAATTTGTCTTTTACAGTATTTAATATACGTTTGTTCATATAAACACACATATACATGTGTGTTTCACAACACTGGATTCCAAAGAAGCGTTGGCTGCAAAACTACGTAATTATCCTTGCAGATTAATCAGTTTTGTTGTTCTCAGTTTTTATCGGATGATTTGGGCATATCTTATGACTGTGTTGGACATGCACTAGATGAATTTAAGAAAAAACTCATATATACCTTTAGTTAGTTATGCCTCAAAATTACTGTATTTACTAATTTGTCCAAAATTGATTTCTTAGATGATTCCATAGACTTAAGCTCACTCTCTTAGAAACCCTACGATAAACCGAATGAGAAGCTCACATATATACATAAACATTCCTGCCACCCCTCATAGCATTTAAAACCCTAATAGCCAATATCAGTAATAGGATATCTAATCTGTCCTTGTCAAAGGAAATTTTTGATAACTCTTCCTCCTACTATAACAATGACCTTGCCAACAGCGGCTTCAAAGATAAGATGTCATCTTACCCTTCAGTTAAAAATATCAAGACTAACACCAGACCAAGGAAAATAATATAATTCAACTCTCCCACGTTATCCATGAATATCAAAACACAGCCAAGAAATTTCTGGCATTATTAAATAAGAATTTCCCAGTAAACCATAAATACAGGAAGATTTTTAATAGACTCTCCATAAAAATTTCGTATAGTTACTGCTCCAGTATGAAGAATATTCTCGTTTCGCTTTTTCATCAACCTTTTTCGTATTTCTTCTCATTTTTTTCTTATGTTTTCTCATAGACACGTTACATAAAGCTGCCAAACTATTAGTAGTTCTTTTGTAATTGCTTATATTAAATAATATTTATCTCTCACTGAATGGAGTTATTTTTTGCTGACCCTACCTATAATGGAACTAGAATTGCACACACACACACTCACACACACAAATAAAGGATAGTGGTACAAAAATGCACCAATATTTACTGGAAATAGCAGTTGATAATATACGACGCTATAGTAAAGCTTCACTGTATATATGTATATATACTGGCAAAAATGTATATATACGCATATATGTATTCTGTAAATAATAATAATAGTATTTTATAAGCTTATAGCGATCACCGAGCAATGACTAAAGAAAATAGTTTGATAATGGGACCTATAAGCCCCCGACAGAAAAAGTTGGTTTTCCGTACAACGGTGATCGCTATAAGCTTTAAGCTTATAAAATACTATTATTATTATATACAGAATTGTAAAATCGGCACTGCTTAACAAAGCCATTTGCAATATATATATATATATATATATATATATATATATATATATATATATATATATATATGAAAGAGGATTTGAAAATGCAGAGGTCTTTTAAAAGACCTCTGTATTTTCAAATCATTTCTGTATGTGTTCACTTAAAGGAATTTGTCACGCAATACAGGCAAATTCTTTTAAGTGAACACATAGAGAAATGTGCAGGTAACATCAAACCAAATTTCGCAGTTTTCCCCTTCTACCAGTGCAGAGATACAATTTCTTTACAAGAACGTTTAAATAAAAAAAATTTTTTCATCGAAAATAACCAGAATACGTCTAAATATGCACGCATAACCAACTTTGATCTCTAAACATATTTTAATTCACGATTACATACCCATCACTGTACATATTTCTCCCCACCACTCTAGTTTTTGAATTTTTGTGTATATATTCCCCCCACCCACAGCCGAAAACTGAACAATTATCTCCCCTGTCCACAATAATAACGATAACCAGTTACCTCCCCTTAGATTTTTATAATTGTTGAATCGTTCATTCATAAACTCCACACACAACATGGACAAAAAATTCTTCTTAAGAAAATACGTATTTAGATAAATTTTAATGTCATGAATAGCGAAAGCGAAACTGGTCGACAAACACAATACAAGATAGATTAAAAATTATATGAAAACTATGTAAAGTGTGTGCATTTTCCTTCTTTAATTTCTTATATATATTACAACTTATCGCGTGGAGATGATCGAAATTCGTCCCTTGTTGTTACTGTATATATATATATATATATATATATATATATATATATATATATATATATATATATATATATATATATATATATATATATATATTTCCATTCATAATTTTTTCATTCATATTTTTTTTTTATTATTACGTTTGTAGAAATAAATAATCTTGTATTTTTCTATTATTCAATTGATCTTTAATCATAATTAAATAAACGTCTTTAGCTTTAAATAGTATAGCTTTAACTATTACACCGGTTAAATATGTACTAATTTTATCTTCATTATTATTTTAAACTTAAACTTCGTTCAACTTGTATTTAAAACAATGATAATTTAAAACAATGATAATTTAGGTAAGATGTTTTTTGTATATAATATACATGTTATTATTATGGATGAAGGGATGATTATTGAATGGTTATTATTTTGATATTATGATATTTTTTATTTTTAAATAATTTTTCTATCTTTATATAATAAGTATTTCATATTAATTCATTTGGTACTTATTGTTGGTTGAGATATATATCTAATTATTGTTCTACTTACGATCTGACGAGTAGCTATATTTTTGAATAGAACTTATTTTCGATAATTTCAATTGATTTTAATCGATTTAAATTTCTTTTCTATTTGAAAATTGGTTATGAAACACGTGTAATCTTTTTATTATATTTATCTTATGATATTTACTTTACTTTATATTATACTCATTTATTGTGCTTTTAATTATTAATTTTTCTATATGTGATAGTGGATTTTCATCGATGAGTTCTTGAAAATTGGTTATTTTCCCTAAAACTATATATATTTTATATATATATATATATATATATATATATATATATATATATATATATATATATATATATTTCAGAACGAGATAAAAAAACCAAGGCTGTGAAAGAATTTAGAACATTTATAAATAGAAGGTCTTACAGCTCTTTCTAGGATACTTATTATATCTCTTCATCGAAGACGGTGTGAGAAAATGGTTAAGCAATAGTTAATTTAGATAAGATACGAAATAGAGAGTGAAGTGGAGGAGTGAAAATAGATATGAGATATGCAGTGATATTGCATTTGTAGATTCATTATTTAGGCAGAATGATATACATATAAGATTCCAATACCTTGGAATTTACTCACAAGGTATTGGAGTCTTATATGTATACCATTCTACATAAATAATGGATCTACAAATGCAATATCCCTGCATATCTCACATCTATTTTCATTCCTCCACTTCACTCTCTATTTCGTATCTTTTCTAAATTAACTATTGCTTAACCATTTTCTCACACCGTCTCCAATGAAGGAATATAATAAATATCCTGGAAACAGCTGTAAGACCTTCTATTTATAAATGTTCTAAAATCTTTACAGCCTTGGTTTTTTTATCTCATTCTAAAAAAAAAAATTTATATATACACACGCTGATATATGACCTACGTTGGAATCCTTATTCGCATAATCTCCGAACCTGGAGCTTAACTATGGTCTATCCTTAGCACTTACTCAGCATTACCTGACACCTTTGGGTCTTATTGACACCATTACCTCTCATAACCTCTCTCTCTCTTTATATATATATATATATATATATATATATATGTATATATATGCAGCTTACAATTCTATTATAGGTAGGATCAACAAAAAATAACTCCATTCTGTGAGAGATAAATATCATTTAATATACACTATTACAAAAGGACTACTAATAGTTTCATGCTTTAAAATACATTAACTTGGCAGATTTATGTAACACACACCCATGCACATATGTATGTATGTATGTATGTATGTATGTATGTATGTATATATATATATATATATAATATATAGTTTTAGGGAAAATAACCAATTATCAAGAACTCATCGATGAAAATCCACTATCACATATAGAAAAATTAATAATTAAAAGCACAATAAATGAGTATAATATAAAGTAAAGTAAATATCATAAGATAAATATAATAAAAAGATTACACGTGTTTCATAACCAATTTTCAAATAGAAAAGAAATTTAAATCGATTAAAATCAATTGAAATTATCGAAAATAAGTTCTATTCAAAAATATAGCTACTCGTCAGATCGTAAGTAGAACAATAATTAGATATATATCTCAACCAACAATAAGTACCAAATGAATTAATATGAAATACTTATTATATAAAGATAGAAAAATTATTTAAAAAATATCATAATATCAAAATAATAATCATTCAATAATCATCCCTTCATCCATTATAATAACATGTATATTATATACAAAAAACATCTTACATAAATTATCATTGTTTTAAATTATCATTGTTTTAAATACAAGTTGAACGAAGTTTAAGTTTAAAATAATAATGAAGATAAAATTAGTACATATTTAACCGGTGTAATAGTTAAAACTATACTATTTAAAGCTAAAGACGTTTATTTAATTATAATTAAAGATCAATTGAATAATAGAAAAATACAAGATTATTTATTTCTACAAACGTAATAATAAAAAATATGAATGAAAAAATTATGAATGGAAAAAATTATGAATGAAAAAATTAGGAAAGAAAAAATTATTAAGAATAAAAGGTTAAACTTTATATATATATACAAAGTTTTGATTTAAAAAAACTTTAACGATATTATAAACTATAAAGATTAATAATTAATCAAATAATATTAATCAAAAATAATCGAAAATATATCAACACTATTCCAATCGAAGTTCTAATATTATGTTGAAATGAAACTATAACTTCTAAATAATTTAGTGTTAAATAAGTTATCTATTAAAATAATCTATAAAGAACCAAATGAATAGTATAAAAACAAGAATACATATTATTTTCAAATAGTAGAAAATCTTTAGCAAAGTGAAAACAGTACTTATCCAAATTTTTCCGTAATTCAAACTGAAAACTAAGACGTTATCTAATAGTTATAGCGTTTTAAGCAAGAGTTCGCGCGAAAATACTACGTTAAAAAAGAACGTTAAAATAGAGAATAGAATACGAAAGCATGAATGAAATAATAATACTTAAATAAATGAATGAAAAATTTAAAATTTATATAACTAACAACGTAAAAGGAACAAAAAACTATAGTTATCTTATAAAACATATTAATAAATATTAAATTCTAATATATAATAAATAAATAAAAATATTAATAGTCGTAAATTAAATAATATTATGAAATAAACTAAAATACTACGATTGATTTAGTCTTATCGAAATCGTAGTGTCATTATAATATAAAACCTTAAACTTACTAAAATATTAACCTACCAATAAAAACAAAATATAGCTACTAGAATAATTAAATAGATACCCCAACACATACCCTAATACATACATACATACACATATACACATATATATACATATATATATATATATATATATATATATATATATATATATACATATATATATATATATATATATATATATATATATATACACATATATACATATATATATATATACATACATACATACACACACATATACATACATACACACATATATATATACACTTACATGCATATACAAATATACATACTTATATATAAAAAACATATAAACATATATACATACGAATATACAAAATAATATACGTATATACACACAACATACACACATATATACACATAAACACTAATAAAAGCATATACATAAATAAAAACATACATACACATATATACATAAATACACACATATATATAAATACATATAACACATATAGACCAAAACATACACACTACCATAAATATATATATATACATAAATATATATCTACACATACACACATGTACCTACCAAAATATACATATAAAAACAAATACACTCATACACACATATAATAAATAAAGAATAATATATATAAATACACACTCATCCTCCCATGCTCTCAAATATACATATTATATAGATACACATATACAGACATATATACATACACATAAAAATACACATATATATATACAGAAAAAACATGCATATACATATACATATATACATATACATATATACATATACATATATACATATACATATATACATATATATGCATATATATATACACACATACATAAATATATATATATACACCTATATATATATACCTACTAATTTATATAGACAAATTACACACACTCACATATATACTTATACCCATATATATACATATATATACACATTTACATAAGTACATACATAAATATACATATACATATACACAAAAATACTCATAACTATATATATAAAAAAAAATATACAAAATATACACACAAATAAAAATTCACTCAAATAAATATATAAATAAGGAATATTCTAAAACAAAACTACACTCACGCACTCACTCACACGCACAATATATATAAATATACATCTATACTCACAAATATATATCTTTATACATACATGTAAATACAAATATACACTCAATATACACAAACATATATTAAAAAAAAAAGTAAATATCATAAGATAAATATAATAAAAAGATTACACGTGTTTCATAACCAATTTTCAAATAGAAAAGAAATTTAAATCGATTAAAATCAATTGAAATTATCGAAAATAAGTTCTATTCAAAAATATAGCTACTCGTCAGATCGTAAGTAGAACAATAATTAGATATATATCTCAACCAGCAATAAGTACCAAATGAATTAATATGAAATACTTATTATATAAAGATAGAAAAATTATTTAAAAAATATCATAATATCAAAATAATAATCATTCAATAATCATCCCTTCATCCATTATAATAACATGTATATTATATACAAAAAACATCTTACATAAATTATCATTGTTTTAAATTATCATTGTTTTAAATACAAGTTGAACGAAGTTTAAGTTTAAAATAATAATGAAGATAAAATTAGTACATATTTAACCGGTGTAATAGTTAAAGCTATACTATTTAAAGCTAAAGACGTTTATTTAATTATAATTAAAGATCAATTGAATAATAGAAAAATACAAGATTATTTATTTCTACAAACGTAATAATAAAAAATATGAATGAAAAAATTATGAATGGAAAAAATTATGAATGAAAAAATTAGGAAAGAAAAAACATACACACATATATACACATAAACACTAATAAAAGCATATACATAAATAAAAACATACATACACATATATACATAAATACACACATATATATAAATACATATAATACATATAGACCAAAACATACACACTACCATAAATATATATATATACATAAATATATATCTACACATACACACATGTACTTACCAAAATATACATATAAAAACAAATACAATATTCTTTATTTATTATATGTGTGTATGAGTGTATTTGTTTTTATATGTATATTTTGGTAGACACATGTGTGTATGTGTAGATATATATTTATGTATATATATATATTTATGGTAGTGTGTATGTTTTGGTCTATATGTGTTATATGTATTTACATATATGTGTGTATTTATGTATATATGTGTATGTATGTTTTTATTTATGTATATGCTTTTATTAGTGTTTATGTGTATATATGTGTGTATGTTGTGTGTATATACGTATATTATTTTGTATAGTTTTCCCTAAAACTATATATTTTATATATACTTTATCTATAAGGCTCAATTTAATTTTAATTTTTTTATAAATTGATTTTAATTGAGTTTTTTGCCTGTAATTTTGGATTTTGTCCCTAATATTATTATTATTTTCTAATTTATAATTAATTTTGGTGTAGGTTATTCCACTACTAATAATGTTGCTAATATTATCTCTTCTTTTAATAAATTTAAGTTAAATAATTACTACAAATTTAAATTTAATAATTATTCTAATATTAATTTTAATAGTAATAATGTTGACCAGAATATAATTAATTGTACATGTTTAGATAAAACTAAATGTAATTTTAATAATAAATGTAATTTGAAAGATGTAGTGTATAAATGTATAGTGAAATTATTGAATGAAAATAAACATAATGGTCATAATTTAAATAAGATTTATATAGGTTCGACTTCTAATAAAATTAAATTAAGAGTAGCTCAACATATGCACTCATTTAAGAATAGAAATTTAATTAATTCTACTGGCCTCAGTAAATATATTTGGGAACTTAAAGCTAAAAATATTAAATATATTTTAAAATGGGAGATAGTTTGTAAAGCTAAATCCTATCATATAGGTAATAACTTTTGTAATTTATGTAATAATGAATTTAAAGAGATATTATTTCATAAGGATAATAATTTACTTAATTCTTTTGATGAACGAAAAATAAAATGTAGACATAAACTACTTTATTTATATAAAAACTTTAGCTAATAATTTTTTTTATTTTGTTTATATGGGTATGTGTATATGCATGTATATGTATATATATGAGGGTGTGTGTTTTAGTCTATATGCATTAGTATGTATGTATATTTTTAGGTGTATGTATATATGTTTACGTATGTATTTATATAGGTTTAAGTGTATATATGTTTTTTTTTTTTTTTTTAAATATATGTTTGTGTATATTGAGTGTATATTTGTATTTACATGCATGTATAAAGATATATATTTGTGAGTATAGATGTATATTTATATATATTGTGCGTGTGAGTGAGTGCGTGAGTGTAGTTTTGTTTTAGAATATTCCTTATTTATATATTTATTTGAGTGAATTTTTATTTGTGTGTATATTTTTTTTTTTATATATATAGTTATGAGTATTTTTGTGTATATGTATATGTATATTTATGTATGTACTTATGTAAATGTGTATATATATGGGTATAAGTATATATGTGAGTGTGTGTAATTTGTCTATATAAATTAGTAGGTATATATATATAGGTGTATATATATATATTTATGTATGTGTGTATATATATATGCATATATATGTATATATGTATATGTATATATGTATATGTATATATGTATATGTATATGCATGTTTTTTCTGTATATATATGTGTATTTTTATGTGTATGTATATATGTCTGTATATGTGTATCTATATAATATGTATATTTGAGAGCATGGGAGGATGAGTGTGTATTTATATATATTATTCTTTATTTATTATATGTGTGTATGAGTGTATTTGTTTTTATATGTATATTTTGGTCTATATGTGTTATATGTATTTATATATATGTGTGTATTTATGTATATATGTGTATGTATGTTTTTATTTATGTATATGCTTTTATTAGTGTTTATGTGTATATATGTGTGTATGTTGTGTGTATATACGTATATTATTTTGTATATTCGTATGTATATATGTTTATATGTTTTTTATATATAAGTATGTATATTTGTATATGCATGTAAGTGTATATATATATGTGTGTATGTATGTATATGTGTGTGTATGTATGTATGTATATATATATATATATGTATATATGTGTATATATATATATATATATATATATATATATATATATATATATATATATATATATATGTATATATATGTGTATATGTGTATGTATGTATGTATTAGGGTATGTGTTGGGGTATCTATTTAATTATTCTAGTAGCTATATTTTGTTTTTATTGGTAGGTTAATATTTTAGTAAGTTTAAGGTTTTATATTATAATGACACTACGATTTCGATAAGACTAAATCAATCGTAGTATTTTAGTTTATTTCATAATATTATTTAATTTACGACTATTAATATTTTTATTTATTTATTATATATTAGAATTTAATATTTATTAATATGTTTTATAAGATAACTATAGTTTTTTGTTCTTTTTACGTTGTTAGTTATATACATTTTAAATTTTTCATTCATTTATCTAAGTATTATTATTTCATTCATGCTTTCGTATTCTATTCTCTATTTTAACGTTCTTTTTTAACGTAGTATTTTCGCGCGAACTCTTGCTTAAAACGCTATAGCTATTAGATAACGTCTTAGTTTTCAGTTTGAATTACGGAAAAATTTGGATAAGTACTGTTTTCACTTTGCTAAAGATTTTCTACTATTTGAAAATAATATGTATTCTTGTTTTTATACTATTCATTTGGTTCTTTATAGATTATTTTAATAGATAACTTATTTAACACTAAATTATTTAGAAGTTATAGTTTCATTTCAACATAATATTAGAACTTCGATTGGAATAGTGTTGATATATTTTCGATTATTTTTGATTAATATTATTTGATTAATTATTAATCTTTATAGTTTATAATATCGTTAAAGTTTTTTAAAATCAAAACTTTGTATATATATATAAAGTTTAACCTTTTATTCTTAATAATTTTTTCTTTCCTAATTTTTTCATTCATAATTTTTTCCATTCATAATTTTTTCATTCATATTTTTTATTATTACGTTTGTAGAAATAAATAATCTTGTATTTTTCTATTATTCAATTGATCTTTAATTATAATTAAATAAACGTCTTTAGCTTTAAATAGTATAGCTTTAACTATTACACCGGTTAAATATGTACTAATTTTATCTTCATTATTATTTTAAACTTAAACTTCGTTCAACTTGTATTTAAAACAATGATAATTTAAAACAATGATAATTTATGTAAGATGTTTTTTGTATATAATATACATGTTATTATAATGGATGAAGGGATGATTATTGAATGATTATTATTTTGATATTATGATATTTTTTAAATAATTTTTCTATCTTTATATAATAAGTATTTCATATTAATTCATTTGGTACTTATTGCTGGTTGAGATATATATCTAATTATTGTTCTACTTACGATCTGACGAGTAGCTATATTTTTGAATAGAACTTATTTTCGATAATTTCAATTGATTTTAATCGATTTAAATTTCTTTTCTATTTGAAAATTGGTTATGAAACACGTGTAATCTTTTTATTATATTTATCTTATGATATTTACTTTACTTTATATTATACTCATTTATTGTGCTTTTAATTATTAATTTTTCTATATGTGATAGTGGATTTTCATCGATGAGTTCTTGATAATTGGTTATTTTCCCTAAAACTATATATTTTATATATACTTTATCTATAAGGCTCAATTTAATTTTAATTTTTTATAAATTGATTTTAATTGAGTTTTTTGCCTGTAATTTTGGATTTTTTCCCTAATATTATTATATATATATATATATATATACACATATATAGATATACATATATATGTATGTATATATATATATATATATATATATATATATGTAATTATATGCATACATATAGTTTTATATATATATATATATATATATATATATATATATATATATATGTAACTATATGCATACATATAGTTTTATATATATATATATATATATATATATATATATATATATATATATATATATATATATATATATATATATATATAAATATATATATATATGAAGTATATGCGCATATGTATATATGTAGGTTTAAATGTATATATATATGTATAAACATATATACATATATATATGTATATATGTATGTATGTATATATATATATATATATATATATATATATATATATATATATATATATATATATATATATATATATATGTATATATGTATATATATACATATATAAATGCATGTGTATACATGTGTATACCAAGCACAAACACAAACATTAGTAAAATACCAATTTAAACAAGAATATATGGAAACACATGCTCAAGTATATGGGCTAACCCGCATACTGGAGACATGCTGGCAAAGCACACAGCAGTAAAAAAATAACAATAATAAATACTTCAGAAAATGCCATTGAAAATGAATCCAGGTTAAGATATTAATGGCGAGGAACGTAGCTGTGTAAAAGCGGCTTAACTCGGTGGTGGTGCGGTAGGGTAGGATAAGTCACCAATGTAGTCTAATGGAAAATACTGAGAAATGTCAGCGAATTACGCTTAAATTTCATTCTCAGTTTTTTTTCTGAAAAGTCTTTATTTCTCAGTGTAGATACATCTTTTTTCTACTCTGCTTCTCAAGTCAACAACCTACACATCTATCTATCTATCTATCTATCTATCTATCTATCTATCTATCTATCTATCTATCTACCTGTCAGTCTGTCTGTCTTCCTGCCTGCCTGTTTGTCTGTCTGTCTGTCTGTCTGTTCGTCCTACTGATTCTCTAATTATTTATTAGTTTGTATGACACCCACTTTATGTTCACATGCACGCATACTGACACACACACACACACACACACACACAAAAAGCGTTCCACAGAAGCACACGCAAGCACCAAGATTCAAGCCAAAATTTTAACTATTTATATATATTATTTTTTTTTCATCAAATGGCAAAATAAATCGTTAGTTTTCAAATTGTTGAATTATTGTTCCCAGCTGTGGTGACATCACAGCGTCAAGTTCTTTCCTGAACTGGAGCCAACACACAGTCGCTACATAAAACAGATTGTTTCTATGCAAGAGATTAGTGGTTCTCAAACTTTTCTGTCCCACACTGTAACAAAAACTTTCAGTCATTTTCACAACCCCACGAAAATAATCACATTTGAAGAAGAAAATTTTCTGATACGTAATTTATTAAGAAAAATTGAATCATATTATTTATATTGCTTCTCAAACAAGGTTCCGGGTTCAGTTCTATTGCGTGGCACATCCACTAAATGTCTTCCACTATAGCGCGGGGTCTTGTGAGTGGATTTGCTAATGACAAGTTAAATTCAGCTGGGGTGTAAAGTGGAAGCCTTAAGGCATAAACATAGATGAAAGTCAGGAGACAGGAAAATAAGGTGTTGTGCTAGCGGCGGTCAAGCCACGAAAGAAAGTTCATGCTTCGCCGGACACCGATCACGTGGGAGGAACAGAGA
>NC_142943.1:24276155-24278655 GCF_046866305.1 Octopus bimaculoides
TGTATGTATGTATGTATCTATTTATCTGTCTCCGTCTCTGTCTGTCTCTCTCTGTATATATATATATATATATATATATATATATATATATATATATATATATATATATATATATATGTATATATATATATATATATGTATATATATACATACATACATACATACATACATACATACACACACACACACACACACACACACACACACACATATATATATATACATATATATGTACATGTATATATATAATCAAAATAAGCAACAGGATATCAAGGGGTGATGCAGTACGACCGTTTCAAGCGACTCCATTTAATTGAACAATGCAATCATTATATCAATTTGAATGCCCTTTTAACTGGTAATTAACATCTTGATTTAGGGTCTTACTCTACCCTGCTTCCTTTATAGACAGTTACTTATACATTTTCTAAAATCGTGACTTTTTATGACCATACCCAACTATAAACTGTCAACTCACTCTGCCTATTCATTATAAACAGACATTGCCCTCTAGCCTTAGATTTGGTAGTTGATAAAAAGGACTAATAAATTAAAAGGGAACCACAATCATTTACAAGCTATGACCCTAACAAACTTCATACAGTTCTTAGAAGTGTAGTATATTCTTATTTCTTTATTGGCCACAAGGAGCTAAACATAGAGGGGACAAACAAGGACAGACAAAGGGATTAAGTCGATTACATCGCGAAACTGGTACTTTATTTATCGACCCCGAAAGGATGAAAGGCAAAGTCGACTTCGGCGAAATTTGAACTCAGAACGTAAAGACAGACGAAATACCTCTAAGCATTTCACCCGATGCGCTAACGTTTCTGTCAACTCGCCGCCTGGACTTTCTCCCTCTTCTTGCTCTATTAGAGGATTTGAGTAAAATCATATTAATGTGTCCAACTGATTAAAAAATTCTATTTATTTATGCAGTTGAAGATAGCATTATATTTAAATTTTTAAATGATTGCATTGTTCAATTAAATGGAGTCGCTAGAAACGGTCGTACTGCATCACCTCTTGATATCCTGTTGCTTATTTTGATTTTATTCACCTTACGTTGAGTTGTACGGATAATACCGCACTGATTTGGTGCTTCAACTTAAGTACCTAATTTATTTGAATCTCTATTATTTCTTATATATATATATATATATATATATATATATATATATATATATATATATATATATATGTATATATATATATATATATATGTATATATATATATATATATATGTATGTATGTATGTATGTATATATGTATGTATATATACATATGTGTGTGATTTTGTATATATGTATATATCTATATATGTATATATATATATCAGCAGATATTTTTTTTTTACTTGTTTCAGTCATTCGACTGGGGCCATGCTGCCATGCTTTAGTCGAGCAACTCGAGCCCAGGATTCATTCTTTGTAAGCCTAGTGCTTATTATATCAGTTTCTTTTGCCGAACCGCTAAGTTACGGGGACGTAAACACACCAGTATCGGTGTTGGGGGGACAAACACAGACACACAAACATATATACACACATATACGTATATATACATATATACGACGGGCTTCTTTCAGTTTCCGTCTACCAAATTCACTCACAGGGTCAGCCCGAGGCTATAGTAGAAGACACTTGCCCAAGGTGCCATGCAGTGGAACTGAACCCGGAACCATGTGGTTGGTAGGTTTTTTTCAGACCTTTTTGCTGTGGAGTTGTCTTAAGAAGAAGAAATATGTCACAAACATATTTAATTCACCTAAAGTTCAGCGCGTGCACACACACATGCACATACATATGTGTTATGTGTGTGTGTGTGTGTGTGTGTGCGCGCGCACGCGTGTGAGTTTGTGTATGTATATATATGTATGTATATATAATACATACACACATATGTATATTTACACACATACATATGTGCATATATATATGTACATATATATAAACATTTGAACGCTTATGGAAAACAAATGTTAGTTTGTTTATACTTATATACACGTATATATATATATATATATGTTAAAAGAAAGTTTTCAACTCATAAATGTATATAAAGTAAATACACGTAATTCAAAAACACGTTTGGTGTAGCTTATTTCGTAACCAAAAAACAGGTACAAATTATAAACAATGAAATGCAGATTTTGGTAATACATTTGACAGAGGTAGTAGAGAGCCAATCCGATGATAAATCTGACCTTGGATCTTGAAAGTTTGCATGAATCCTGGCTCAGTTACAGCTCTTGTGGCTCCAAATGATGTCATCTGTATTGCAGCGTTGTATTGTCTATGTTGTTTTAGAAGTGCTTGGAACCTTGGTCAGTTGATGACAACAATTTCTTCAATGGCTCTGGAGGTTGGAGGATTGCAGGGATTTTAACCTTTCCACCACTGCAGCACAGTTCAGGTGTCTCATCCTCAGTGGTGGACACCCGTCCGCTAGAGATAGCAGTAGTTCGCTCCAGCTCACAATATATAGAAAAATAAG
>NC_142943.1:24281155-24323655 GCF_046866305.1 Octopus bimaculoides
TAAACTGGAAGTATATTTTATATATATATATATATATATATATATATATATATATATATATTACTTGTTTCAGTCAATTGATGGTGGCCATGCTGGAGCGCTGCTTTTAGTCGAACAAATCGACCCTAGGACTTATTCTTTGTAAGCCTAGCACTTATTCTATTGGTCTCTTTTACCGAACAGCTAAGTTACGGGGACGTAAACACAACGATTGTCAAGCGATGGTGGGGCGCGGGGACAAATACAGACACACAGGTACATGCATACATACATGCATACATATATTTATATACATATATATATATGACGGGCTTCCATCAGTTTCCGTCTACCAAATCCACTCACAAGGCTTTGGTTGGCCCGAGGCTATAGCAGAAGACACTTGCCCAAGGTGTCACGCTATGGAATTGAATCCGGAGCCATGTGGTTGGGAAGCAAACTTCTTACCATATAGCTACGCCTGCGCCTTATAATCAATTTTTCATTTTACGTTAACATAATATTCCAAATGAAAGGAAAAGAATATACTTATACCGAATTAAAGAGATATTGCAGATACTACGTTCGAAGTATTACTTTAGATTTATGCCTGTCATTAGCGGAGCTCTTGGGTTATGCCACTGACTGCCTTACTGAAGCTTCACAAAATCGGAAAGGCTATAGCCTATTAGGAAATTACAACTACGATTCATTAATGGTATCATATGTAAATTATGTAGTATTTTAACCTGGTGTATGTTTTTGTGCATACAAATGAACACACAATCGTATATATATATATATATATCTTTTTGTTATTTACACCACCTGTCCTCGTCTGTTGTTGTTTTTTCGTACATTCTCCCATATATATATATATATTTCGTTTTTGGATTTGGTTTGCAAGACATCCACATCTCGTCAGCAGCGACGCCTGCTGGGTTCGGCTACTCCACATTGATAAGGGGAAACTACCCCGAAACTAGTCTGTGGATGTCAAACCAGCAAGGGGAAGCTGCTGACCTCCCCTGTTCGAAGGTTATAATGGACACAAGTTCGTGTGTCACATAGCTAGCTAGAAGTGATGGCCTCTTGGAGCTAATCAACGGCAGCATTCGTCCTATTTTCCTGGACTGTCATGTTAGCTTGGTGCTAACTATTAATATCCAGTACCGCTGCCGTAGTCTCCTTTAGAGAGACTTAGAAATATTATTATTATTATCATTATTATTATTATTATTATTATTGTTCAGTAGTTTTATTTTTATAACGTGCTTTCACTTCACTACCGAGCGCAGCTCTGTGCGCCTTGGGTATGTGCTGTGGTGCTCTTATGGTTACTGTATTGAAAGTGTTTTGCGTAGAATGTGTGCTGTGCCCAGTAGTGCAATTTTCTGTATGTTATATATATTTGTAAATCCTGGTGTTTTTATTATTATTATTATTATTATTATTATTATTATTATTATTATTATTATTATTATTATTATTATTATTATTATTATTATAATAATATATATATATATATATATATATATATATATATATATATATATATATATATATATATATATATATATATATATATATAGGTTGAAAAAAGATTAGAGATTTATACAAATCAAATTATATATATATGTATGCACATGCATACATACATACATACATATATATATGTACATAAATATGTATATAATAATAATAATAATAATAATAATAATATATATATATATATATATAATATAATAAAAGTGGCTAGACGCAATATAAAACCAAAAGGAAAACATTCTTATAGCAGTACCTACGTTACTAGAAATAAGAGTCAAAGACCCTTATAGCCACAGACATAGCACAAATCTATGTAATAACAGAGCAGCTAACCGCTCCACAGCGAGCGAAGGTACTATATTGACAGGCCAATTTCTAGCAATGTAGGTGCTACCATGCACCCTCGGTCACTATTAGTGACAACTGAATTCTCCCCGGCACTGTATAACACATTAATTAAAATATATTAAAAGAAAATACGTAGTGTACCGTAGATGAGCAAACGAAAACTCGCACATACTGTACGGAAAACGAAACTCGGGTGGCAAGTGTGTGGTATTGCTTTGCATTTATAATAAAATAAATCTCCTTTACTCCTTTACTTGTTTCAGTCTTTTGACTGTGGCCATGCTGGAGCACCGCCTTTAGTCGAGCAAATCGACCCCAGGACTTATTCTTTAGAAGCCTAGTACTTATTCTATCGGTCTCTTTTGCCGAACCGCTAAGTTACGGGGACATACACACACCAGCATCGGTTGTCAAGCGATGTTGGGGGGACAAACACAGACACAAACATACACACATACATATATATATACATATATACGACGGGCTTCTTTCAGTTTCCGTCTACCAAATCCACTCACAAGGCTTTGGTCGGCCCGAGGCTATAGTAGAAGACACTTGCCCAAGGTGCCACGCAGTAGGACTGAACCCGGGACCATGTGGTTGGTAAACAAGCTACTTACCACACAGCCACTCCTACGCCTAAATATATACAAATTATGAAAATAATAAAAAATATATACAGTGCAGTACTGTTTCTACTCGTGGATTTTTCACCTATCGCGGGGAGTTTTGGAATGTAACACCCGATAGTATTTAACAACAGTAAACTTTATGAGGTCAACAAGGTTAGAAAACCTCACAGAGAGCATTTGAATCTTTAATCACACCTTTAATATACTTTCCAGCACTTACAGTGGCATATACCATTAGCACCCCCCCCCCCCCCCCAGCCATCTAAACAACCGCAATAACATATGCAATGAATATTCAAATGATCAACGTATAAATGCTCCTAATTCTAATAGAATTATTGATCATAGTCAAGCTCGACCATTATATCTGCCAACAAACAAACATTCCTTTATGTAACTTTCGTAATAAGTAACTATGTCCAATTAACAACCAGTGTCTTACAAAAACATTGGGTATAGTAAGTGCCCTATCACTGAACTTGGCAAAGAACATGTTTATATTGGTGCGCCCGCCCCTTCAGTCAAACTTCCTTGGAATAATCATAAACCTACATTTAGACATAAAAAGATTAATAGTTGACCGCTAGCTAAATTTGTACTTTGTCTCACTGAGAATAACATTGAATATAAAATTGCTCCTCAGTGAGGATAAGCACAGCCATATAAAGATGGTGGTTGGTTGGGCTCTAAAACTTACAAGATACTCTTTCCCAATATATTAAGTACATTACTACTTATTATTATAATTATAATTATCATTATTATTAGTTACTTTTAATTTGCATGTTTGTTACAATCACTTGACGAGACATACCCAGCGTCCTGGAGCGAGTGAAGGATAAGAGGTGTTACATTATGACTGAAAGCTTGGGGAGGGGAAGTGGAAGGGGCAGTAGCAAAATATATTCATGTAATACAACACAGACATTTAAATGGATGGGTTTTTTCTAAGGATGTAGGCAGTACTTGTCAGTACAATCTTTTGGATTTCTCTGAGACATGGTTCTCCTGGGATCTTATGTAGATGTTTCTGACATCCCCTTTTTATCATACCTAGGGCACTTACAATAACAGGAACTGTTCTCGCTTTGCATTTCAATTTCCAGGTCCTTATATTTATTTAATTTGTCAAATTCCTTTACAGATATATTTTTATCAGTGGGGACACTTACATCTATTAGTTTACAAGATTTTATTTTCCCTGTATTCAATAATTATGTCTGGTCGATTAGCCTGATCGTTCTCTCAGTGTTGAAAGGAAAATTTCAGAGTATAGTGACATTTTTACCTTCAACGACTGGCTCTGGGTGATGATCATACCAGTAAGCATAAGTGCTGATTTTGTAGTGTTTACATATTTTCCAATGTAAATACTGTCCTACCCTATCGTGGCGATTTTTGTATTCGTCTGGTGTCAGCACAGGACATCCCGAGACGAGATGGCCTATTGTTTCGTCATATGTGTCGCAGAATCTGCATTTAGGATCAGAACGGTTTTGAAGAACGTTAGCCTGGTAGTTTTTTTTATAAGAAAGCTTTGATCTTGTGCCGCTAATAGGAAACCTTCAATCTCTGCTTTCAGTCCTGAACTTCTCAGCCACTGATGGGTTGTTGCTTGGTCTACATCAACATTTCGACTTCGAAGTATATACTGTCCATGCAGAGGCTTCTGGTTCCACCGCTCCTCAATTTGTTCTGCCCGTCTGCTTGATCCGTTTTGCTTGTTTTGTGCAGTGGTTTCAGGTTCTTCAACTATTTCAGGGTTAACGCCAAGTTCCCTTGCGAATTTGCAAGCTTCCTTGAAAATAGAATTTGATTTTTTGCTGCTTTTGTGTTTGCACACAAGCCGCAGCATCCAGCCCTCTGTACTATTGTGGGAGCCTTATAGCACAGTTCTACCTGCACCATTCTTCTTCCCCCGTTACTTCTAGATAGTTACAGACGATCAACGTCTGCTTTTGGGGGTGCGTGTTCTTAGATGTTAGTAGTTTTCTTGTCTCCCTGTCCAGGCGTTGGAGTTCTGTAAGATTCCAGTTAATGATATTAAAACTATATTGGCCTGCTGGAAGTGCCAGGGTGTTAATGGCTTCGATGCGGTTTTTCAAGTTAAGTTCAGTTTTTAGTATGAGTTTTACTCTCTTGTTACTCCTTTCTTATTTTTTCCTTCATAGTAGCATGTTGTTTACCATCTCCTTCGTTTATCCCCAGGTATTTGTAATTTTCTTGTGGGTCAAGCTCCTTGAAGGTAATGGGAGCTGTTTGCTTGAACTTGCCTCTTACAAAAGTTGTTTTAGCACACTTATCAAGGCCAAAATCCATCCCGAGCTCAGTGCCGAAGTCTTTAACAGTTGTTACCAGCCCTACTAGCTCTTTGTCGTTTCTAGTAGACAGCTTCAGATCGTTCATATCAACTTTGAACTCATACCTGGTGTTATTTACTTTGTTTGAGAGTAGGATCAGTGCCATGCAAAAGAATAATGGGGAGAGGGAGTCACTTTGAAAGATGCCTCGTTTGATTCTGATGTTGTTAGATTGGCTCATCCCATTACTATGGTTTAGAAGAAGACGTGTGTTTCACTTGGCCATGCTACCTTTTAAGAATTTGGAGACGACAGGAGAGATCTTATATATCTCAAGGGCCTTGAATATTCAATTATGTGAGACACTATCAAACGCTTTCCTGTAGTCTATCCATGCCATAATCAGGTTCTTCTTTTTGCTCTGGCACTTCTCTACAATCATCTTACTTATGAGTAATTGATCTTTGCACTCATAAGAATTACCTTTACAGCCTTTTTGCGCTTGTGGAAGGATAGACTTCTGTCAGATAATATGGCTATGAGGATCTTGTAGCTGGTGTTGAGACATGTTATTGGTCGGTAGGTCTTTGGATACTTTTGTGTCTTCATTTTTTTGGTAGAAGGTATGTTGTTCCTTCAGGTAGGTATTTGCACTGGGTTCTGGATGACATCAGTTAGAAATGCAGCAAAATTTTGGTGTACTTCTGTCAAACAATTCAGCCAGAAGTTAGGGATTCGGTCAAGTCCAGTCCTGAATTTTCCATTTGTGAGACTTCCTTAGTACACATCTTATCTCTTCTATTCCTATTGCCTCCCATTTCTGCTCTTCAATTCCATCCAGTCTCACTTTCTCATGCTCTATTCATTCAGCTTTAGCATTATATTCTTTTTTGTTACTCCATATCTTCTTTCAGAACTCTTCCATTTCCTCAGTCTTAGGTGGCTCCTTTATTTCTATCTTGCTTTTGCCAATTTCCCCGTAAGATTTATTTGCATCCATCTTGAATACCTTGTTTTGTCAATAAAATTTGATTCTTTTGTCATACCTTCTAAACCGTTGTGATTTCAGTTGAATTCGTTGTTTCAATTGTTCCTTGGTTGCAGGGAGATTTATAAAATCTTTGATTTTATATTTTTGCTTGGTTTTTCTAGCTCGTTTCATCTTAACAATTACTCCTCTAGCAAGTTCATCGAGAACTGATACATCCGCCCGCAGAGATTCGATCTCTTTTTGTATTGCTACCTTCCACGTAGGAGGTCTATTGACATGGTTGGCCCTTTTCCGTATCGTCGTATCCTGATACTTAGTTGAGCAGTTACAACTTTAGCAGTGAAATAGATGAGGTTATTTAAGGTTATTATGTCATTTCCCTTATTTCTTAAGATCTGTATAAGAGCAACATTATATATCATGATTGAGTTGTTATTTTTTATGCCGTTTGAGAGCTCTGGTAGCGGTACTCTATTGATCATGTCAGTAAACTCAGTCTTGCTGAGTTCTCTCATAATATCTTCTTTTGCCTCTATGATTTTCTCTTTATTATTCACCTCAAATTCTGTGTCATATCTATTCTGGTGTTCTTGAGGTAGGTCTACTTTCTCCTCTTTTTCCGCATATCTGTTTCTGACATCCCTATACCTAAAGCACCTACAATAACAGGAACAGTTCTTGCTTTAAGATGCCACATCTTTTGTATTTCAATTTCCAGATCCTTCTATTTACTTAGTTCCTTATATTTACTTAGTTTTTATTATTATTATTATTATTATTATTATTATTATTATTATTATTATTATTATTATTATTATTATTATTATTATTATTAAGTGAGAGAGCAGTACATGCCATCAAAGTGACACTAGGGTAAAATATACGAAACCCACTATACCCATCATGACAACCTGTCTGATAAGGATACACCAAACACATGCATAACAACCATATGTGCGCGACATGGTGATCTCATATCAAGATAAACAGCTCATGACCTTGTACGTGGGGTCCAGTTAGAATTTTCTTCAGGTCGAGTAGCCCATCCCGCTCAAGAGGTCCCTGAATAAGGGTTGTTTAATGATGTCGAACGAAACACCCATGTTTCCAAAGGTGAATTATTCAAACCACAAAGAATTCCTTTCAATACTTGGCTCTGATGCTCCCCCACTACTTCTGCTCGTGATCAGAGATGCACATATCGTTAGCCACTAAGGGACATGCTCAATTTGTTAAGGTCAAACAACTGGCAAACAAATCTGTGGTATTGAGCAGAATATTTGCTGTAACCCATCTTTTATACCAAGACAAAACAATGATAAGCCTTCCAATCAGTTGAGATGAGAAGCCAAGGAATTTATTATTATTATTATTATTATTATTATTATTATTATTATTATTATTATTATTATTATTATTATTATTATTATTATTATTCCTTCGTAACACAGTGTAGGTAAAAATGCACCGGAGTCTTCAGTCATCTGTCAAGTCGCAACAAGGACCTCAGACAGATAATACTTTCGTTATGATGTGTGCAGTGCCCAATAAGGCTGCTTTTTGCAAGGTATCAATCTTGCATGGGATTTCCAGTTGCCTTAAGAAGTCTTGAAGTTTCAATAGGATTGGGCTCAACGCTCCGATCACCACTCGTATCACTTTTACATTACTCTCTCACATCTTATACAGTCTTGCCATTTTCACTTTCAATTCGGAGTACTTGGTGATATTTTCATCCTATTTACACACAACATTCATGTCGATTGGTATAGCTACAACAATGATCTGACAGTATTTGTCTCTCTTATTCTATTTGACAATATCCGGCCGACTGTGTTCGATTACACGATCAAATCACCTCGCTCATTACCACCACCACCACCACCATTATCCCCTCCTCATCCCCCCTCTTCATCCCCCTCCTCATCCCCCTCCTCACCCCTCCTCACCCCCTCCTCATCCCCCTCCTCATCCCCCTCCTCATTCCCCTCCTCATCCCCCTCCTTATCCCCCTCCTCATCCCCCTCCTCATCCCCTCCCCCTCTCACCCCTTTTCTTTCTTCCTTATCGCATACCTTGTTGTCAGCTGGGTATGCTATATCTATGATCCAGCATAGTTTGCTTTCTTTCTCAATTAAGACTATGTCTGGCTTCCTATTCTCTATCTCATGGTCGCACTGAATCATAAAATCCCATAGGATCTTTGCATTTTATTTTCGATGATGCCTTCGGGTTTGTGGTCGTACCAACTTTTTGCTCCGTCAAGTCCATGCGCGTTGCAAAGTGTCCAATGGACAAGCCTGGCTATGTTGTCGTGGTGTCTCTTATATTTCTTCTGGGTTAGTGTACATTGGCTGGTAATATGCCATATAGTTTCACCATTTTGTCCACAGATTCTGCAGTTATCACTTCCTGATGTGCTGTCTATTCTGTATTTTATGTAGTTTGTTTTTAGTGCGTGCTCTTGGGCAGCACAGATTAGAGACTCCGTTTCCGGTTTTAAATCAATTTTAGTCATCCATAGCCATCTTTTTTCCCGGTCTGTCTTATTTTGAACATCCCTATGAAATTGACCATGCATTCTTCTCTTTATCCACCTATTTTCAGTTTCCATTAATTCTCAAGTCCTTGTACAGTGCTTTATCTTTGCAATCTTCCATCCTATTCAAGCCTGACCTTCTTACTTCCAATAGTAGTAGTTCTGTGGCATTTTTTACATTCCATGTTATGTTGGCTTCTTCTGCTTTAATGCTGTGTTTGCATCCAATAAGTCCTCTTCCCCCTCTTTTTCTTGGTACATAGAGTCTGTCTGTGTCATTTTTTGGGTGGAGTGTCCCATTATTATTATTATTATTATGTTTGGCTTTTGCTTTGTATTTGTACAAGTTGACTCCAAGTCTCACTTAGAGACCCCAAGAGACAACAAATTAGAAGTTCAAGTTGGTGCCATGTTTTTGGTTTTGCACAGAATATTGTTCTAGAGAATGTCTGTCAAAACATAAAATTTAGAAGTTTGTTTTATAAGTAATTTGATTATAACATGATCGTGTGATGTTATGATGACAGTAAAATGTGTTTTCTATTATGTGCATTAAAAGTCCTTTCGACAATGTTTACAGATTAAAATGTTTTGGGGATTACATAGACAATATTTTTCGCAGGAAACAGTTCCCATGAGCACTATTTTTTGAATTTCTTCCATTTTGGGATTTTCTGGTATCTGAGATAGGCAGCAATCAGCCACTTTTGCTATCATTCTTAGGGCACCTATAACAACAGGTATTGTTTTAGTCTTCAGGTTCCACATTTTGCCAATTTCTATTTCAAAATCTTTTATAATGCTCAGTTTTTGGTAGGTCTTGACAGATATATTTATGTCGATTGGGACAGTTACATCGATGAGGAGGCATGATTTTGTCTGAGATCCTTCAATATTTGCATCTATTTATCTGTCAGTTTGAACAGTAAAGTTCCAAAGGAGTGAAATGTGATCATTTTCAAGCACTGTAGGTGGTTTGCGTTCCCACCAGTTTTTATCATGGGGCAGCTCCAGGTCTTTGCAAATTATCCAGTGAATATACTGTGCCGCTCTATCATGCCTGTTGAGATACTCTGTAGGCGCAAGAAGGCTGCACATGGAGACAACATAATCGATGGTTTCATTTTGTTGTTTACATACACGACAGGTTGGGCTACTGCCGTTCTTTAATATGCTGGCCTGGTAGCTTCTTGTAGGTAGGTATTAATCCTGGGCAGCTATGATAAATCCTTTTGTCTCAAATTTTAAGCCAGAAGACATTAACCATTGTTGGGTAAGGGCTTTGTCAACATCAACATTATTAACTCTCTTTGGGCATTTGCTATTGAGAGGTTTTTCTTATCATTTACCAGTAAGAATATCTGAGTGTTTTCATACGCTTAGCTTTTCCTGTGCTTTTTTCCAGTACTGGGAATTCTGGGATTTGTTGTATCTGTAATTTACTTAGATATTTCCTTGCCTGTTTTGTTACTGAGTATGATGCTTTCTTGTTTTCATATTTTGAGACAAGTTTTAATATCCAGTCATCAGAGATTTTTCAGGTTATTATTATTATTATTATTATTATTATTATTATTATTATTATTATTATTATTATTATTATTATTATTATTATTATTATTATTATTATTATTATTATTATTTTATGTTTGACTTTTGTTTTGCATTTGTATAAGTTGGATCCAAGTCTCACCCAGAGACCTCAAGAGACAACAAGCTAGAAGTTCATGTAGGTGTTATGCCTAGAGTACCATATATTTGGATTTGTACAGTTTTGTTCTAGTGAATGTTTAAGAAACCATAAGAAAATTATGTGTTTGTTCTAAAATTTGAGATCACATAGACAGTATTTTACGTAGGATATGGACAGTTCCCATGAGCACTATCTTTTGAACTTCAGCCATTTTGGGGTTTCCTGGTATCTGAGCTAGGTAGTAATCAGCCCGTTTCGCTGTCATTCCCAGGGCACCTTTGACAATAGGTATTGTTTTCGTCTTCAGATTCCACATTTTGCTAATTTCTATTTCAAGGTTTTTATATTTGATCAGTTTTTGGTAGGTCTTGACAGATACGTTTATATCGATTGGGACAGTCATATCAATGAGGAGGCATGATTTTTGTCCGAAGTCTTTCAGTATGATGTCTGGCCTATTTGCGTCTATCTTTCTGTCAGTTTGAATGGTGAAGTTCCAGAGGAGTGCGATGTGATCATTTTCAAGTACTGGGAGTGGTTTGTGTTCTCACCAGTTTTTATCATGGGGCAAGTCCAGGTTTTTGCATATTACCCAGTGAATATATTGTGCAGCTCTATCATGCCTATTATTATTATTATTATTCAGTAGTTTTATTTTTATAACGTGCTTTCACTTCACTACCGAGCGCAGCTCTGTGCGCCTTGGGTATGTGCTGTGGTTTGCTGTGGTGCTCTTATGTTTACTGTATTGAAAGTGTTTTGCGTAGAATGTGTGCAGTACCCAGTAGTGCAATTTTCTGTATGTTATATATATTTGTAAGTCCTGGTGTTTTTGTTATGTATTTGTCTGAATATTTTTTTATTATACCTAAGGCACCTACTATGATAGGAATTGTTTCTGTTTTTAGATTCCACATTCGAGTTATCTCTATTTCCAGGTCTTTGTATTTTGAAAGTTTTTCCATTTCTTTTAGAGAAACGTTGTCATCTGCTGGTATTGAAACATCAATTAGAAGGCATTTTTTTCCTTCATGATCTTTGACAACTATATCTGGTCTATTTGCCTTAATTTCTCTATCTGTGTGTATTGGCATATCCCAGAGTATGGTTGCTTTCTCGTTTTCTGTGACCTTTTCTGGCGTGTGTTTATACCATCTTTTTTCTGTTGCTATTCCATAATGTTGGCATAGCTTCCAGTGTATATAGGTCCCAGCTCTGTCGTGTCTGTGAATATATTCCTTCTTAGCCAGGACTGGGCAGCCAGAGATAATATGATTTATTGTTTCTTGTCGATCTCCACATATTCTACAGTTACTTGTTATATTTCTTTTCATTATGTGTTTTTGGTCATTTCTGGTGGGGAGGCTTTGGTCTTGTGCAGCAATTAAAAATCCTTCAGTCTCTGCTTTGAGTCCTGAGCTTCTCAGCCATCGCTGGGATTTTTCTCTGTCTATTTCTTTCGCATTTAGTTTAGCCCAGTATTTACCATGTAGGGGCTTTTCTTGCCATCGTTTTATCATGGTCCGTTGCTGTTCTAGTTTTAGTTTGGATTTCATTTGTTTTATAGCTTTTGTTGTTTCTTCTTCTTCTTCTTCGTATTTGTTAGGTAGATTGATTTCTTGTTTGTATTTGTCAGCTTCCTTAAATACTGAAAACAGTTTTTTGTTTTGTTCGTGTTTTGTGGCTATTTGTATTAGTTTCCCTTGCTTCTGGAGTAGGTATTTTTGCAGTCCTATGGTGGTTATTTTATAATAGTTTTCTAGCTGTATAAGACCCCTGCCACCTTCTGTGCGTTGTATATATAGCCTTTCTATGTCAGATTTTGGGTGGTGCATCCTATATCCTGTCATTATTTTTCTTGTTTTCCTGTCTATTTTACATAGTTCGTTTAGTGTCCAGTTAAGGATGTTGTAGCTGTAGCTTATAACTGGGACAGCTAAAGTGTTGATACCCATTATCTTGTTTTTAGCATTGAGCTCTGTTTTTAGTATTGATCTAACTCGTCTATAGTACTCTTTCTTTATTTTTTCTTTCATTTGTGTATGTTGTATCCTATCTAGTTCATTGACTCCTAAATACTTATATGGTTGGCTTTCGTCTAGTTCTCTTATTTCATTGGCTTTATCTAGTGTTATATTGCTACTTTTAACTAATTTTCCTCTTTTCAGGGTTGCTTTGGCACATTTTTCTAATCCGAATTTCATTTCTATTTCCTTGGTAAAGCCGTGTACTGTCTGTAGTAGTGTTTCTAGCTCTTTGTCGTTTTTTGCATATAATTTTAGGTCATCCATATATAGAAGGTGGCTGACTGTTTTTCCATAGCATTTGTAACCGCATCCAGTTCTATTTAGCAATTCTGTTAGAGGTGTGAGTGCCAGGCAGAACAGGAGTGGAGAGAGCGTGTCTCCCTGGAATATTCCTCTTCTAATGGGGATGGCTTTCGTTTTCACAAGTCCCTCTTTTGTTTGGAGCTGTAGCACTGTCTGCCATTTGTTCATTGAGTGCTCTATGTATTTTATGATAATTGGTGCCACCTTGTTTATGGCTAGTGTTTCCAGAATCCACGTGTGGGGAACACTGTCGAAAGCCTTTTGGTAGTCCACCCAGGCCATACTGAGGCCTTTCTTCTTTCTGCGGCTGTCTTCAGTTATGGCTTTATTGATCAATAATTGATCTTTACAGCCGTATGAGCCCTTGCAGCATCCCTTCTGCTCTTCTGGAAACAGGTTGTTATTTTCCAGGTGTTTACTCACTCTCTGCGATATTATTGCAGTAAAGGCTTTGTAGATCGTAGGGAGACAGGTTATAGGTCTATAGTTTTGTGGCTTCTCCGTTTCCGTGGATTTGGGGATTAAGATGGTTTTCCCTTTTGTGAGCCATTCAGGCATTGTTTCTGGATCTGCTATTATGTTGTTAAAGTTTTCTGCCAGCTTTTTATGCATTGCTGGCAGGTGTTTTAACCAGAAATTGGGGATCTTGTCGTGTCCAGGTGCTTTCCAGTTGCTTAGTCTTTGCAGTGTCTGGGTGACCTCTTCAGTTGTTATAGGGGCCCAGAGTTGCTCAGGTGCTAAGTTCGTTGTTTTAATGGTCCTTTTTTGGGGTTGTTGCTTCACCGACCATATTTGTTTCCAGAATTTCACTAGTTCTTCTGCTGTTGGTGCTGAAGTAATGTCTATTTTATTTTTACCCAGTTCTTGGTAGAGTTTTTTGGGGTTGGATTTGAACTGTTTGTTTTGTTCAAAGAAACGTTGGCGTTTCTCATACCGGCGGATCCTCTGTGCTTTGGCAAGGATGTCTTGCTTTAGTTTTTCTTTTGCCTCAGGTAAGTCTTTTTCTGTAATGCTGTATTTGTACAGTATTTTTGTTTTCTTCTTGTTACTTAGTAGTGTTGATTGTTTACTAATTTCGTTGAGAATCGATAAATCTTTTCTCTTTTTTTAAATTTTGTTCTGGATGTTATTTATCCACAAGGTCTGTTTGGGTGGTAGAACTCCTGTTCGGATGGGTTTGAGTGAGTATCCTGCTTCTTTTGTGGCTGCAGTGGCTGCCGCATATATCATGTCATTTAGCTCAGTGATATTGCCTGTTGTTTCTGTGGTTGTTAGTTCCGTGACGGCCAGGTTTATGCTATTTATTATTGATGTTGTTTTATTGTCTATTTTGATTTTTGGGAGATATAATCTGTGGTCCATTCTAAGATCTGTGGTTTTCAGTTCTTCGGTTATTTTCATTTTCATAGTATCGTAATTATTAGGTTTCCCTTCGTTATTTCCAGGCTTTATATTTGTTTTGCCTTCCTTTTCATTCATATGTTTGTCTGTGGTGTTCTGGATTGGTGCTTTTTGTACACTATTATACATCTCTACGGTCTGGGTTTGTTGTTTTTTGTTTACTTCGTTTTTGCCGGGCATGTTACGTTTGTCCTCGTGTTTTGCTATCTCAGTGTTTATATTATTATTTGGCATTGCTGTGTGACTACTATCTAGATTTTCCTGATGTATTTTTTCTTTCAATTGCTCTATTTCTATTTCTGATATTATTATTATTATTATTATTATTATTATTATTATTATTATTATTATTATTATTATTATTATTATTTGATGAAAACTCTCAGTTTATATATGATGGAAAGTGTCAGCTGTCCACAGCTAGCAGATTAAGGTGACACTTGTTTACTGGTCATGCTTCAAGAAACCTGCGAAGAAATTTTGCAGTTCCAAGCAATGCTGATTTTTGTAGGTGTTCTTCCTTTACATTTGTATCAATCTTTTTGAGCCATGTTAGTAGTTGAGTGCTGATACTTCCAAGTACCTGAATTACTATCGGTATCACGTCTACTTTCCTCATTGACCACAAACTTCATATTTCCCGCTTAAAATCGTCGTAGTTGTTCAGTTTTTCTTCTTTCTCTTTGATCCTGTTGTCACTGGGACAGGCTATGTTCTTTCCTTTTTATTCACTACAACAATGTCCGGTTTCTGATGTCTGCTCAGGTGATCGCACTGAATCATTGCATCCCACAGGATTTTACAGTTCTCATTCTCGGTGACTCCTTCTGGGGTTTTCTCTTACCACGTCTTTACTTTCTGTAGGCTGTGATTTTCACAGAGCTTCCAATGGATCATTCTTGCCACATTGTCATGTCATCTTTTGTATTCGTGTTATGCCAATTTCGGGCATTCGCACCACACATTCTGCATTTGTCGCTGTCGGTAGTGTTGTCGATTCTGCGCTTCACATACTTAGTCTTTAACGCTTGTTCTTGTGATGTGTATATAAGTGCTTCTGTCTCTATCTTAAGGTCATTCCTCCTCATCCATATCCACCGGTCTTTTCTATTTGTCTTCGCGTTCGTATCTCTTGCAAACTGGCCGCACATTTTTTCTTCTTCCATGCTGTTTCTTTTATTGTGTTGTTTTCCTCTAAGGGTTTTCTTTCTTTACACAATTATCAGTTTTAATGACGCCAAACTTCTTCACATGTTTCAACAATGGTTCCACGGTATTTTTTACATACCATCCTAGCAATTGATCAGACCTCTTCCACCCTTTCCTCTGGACAAGTGCTGCCTATCGGTGTCACTGTTAGGGTAGAAGGCTCCGTGTTCTGTCAACATTTTTCTTGTCTTCGTATCCATATTCATCAGTTCTTTCTTATGCCAGTTTATTATTCCAGCTCCAGTTTATAATTCCATGCTATCATCCATATATTAACTGCTTGGATTTCATTCCATCCGGCCAATTTTGAGCGCAACACCAATCTTAGTCTTCGGAAATATTCCATCCTCAGTTGTTTTTTTTAATTTCCTTCTCTATGATTTCGTTGAATACTAGTATGCCAAAGTATTTGTAGCTTTCCTTTTCAATTTATATAATCAGTTCTCTATTAGGTAATCTACTAGGTTCTATCCCTGCTAGGGAATGTACCTTGCCTCTTTTCAGGTACATTGTACTACACTTCTTGAGTCCAAATTCCATTCCGATATCAGCACTAAAACAGTGGACCGTGTTCACCAAAAACCTCACTTATGCCTCATCCTTGTCATGCAACTGCAATTCATCCATGGAAGGGAGGTAGTTGATTGTTTGAGATTTTCCCTTTAGTTGATATCCTAAATTCCTTTTCCTAAGTACCAAGGTCAGAGGGATCATGCAGAAAGCAAAAAGCAACGGAGATAAGCTATCACCTTGGAAAATCCCTCTTCTGATGCCCAGGGAGCCCAAGCTTTTCCAGTAAGATGTTAGTTCAGTTTTCCACCCCACCATACTTCCCTTCAGAAAACACGTTACATTCCTCACAGTTCCAAACAGATCTAAGCACTCAATGATCCACAAATGTGGAATCATCGTAAGCTTTGCGATAGTCAACCCAGGCCATCCCCAAATTTGTTCTCCTTCGTTTACAATCTTGCATTACCATTTTATCTATCAATAATTGGTCTTTGGTACCTCTGCATCTCCGCCTACAACCTTTTTGTTCCGTCGGTAACATATCGTTCTCATCAAAAGAATTTGTACAGTTCTTCTGCATTTCCTCCTGACAGTAACTTTCACATAAATGGGAAGCAAGAAATTGGCATGTAATTGTCGGCAACATTTCTTTTTGATGCATCTTTCAGACATAACACTTCGTCCTTCCGTCAACCAACCCGGGATTTCTTCTCCATCGATCAATGCATTAAATTGCTCTGCGACCAATTTGTGGCATCAAAATACCTGTACACCATCAGGTCCTGCTGCTTTCCAGTTGTTTATCTTTTTACTCAAATTTCTGATACTGTCTTCTGTGAAGTGAATAGCCTCTTGCTGGGGGTTAGGTAGCGGTTTGCTTCAGACTGCAGAGTCATTCAGCTGCACTATTATGTTATTCTTGCTTGCTCCATATCTTACCTCACAACTGTCGACTTTCGTCAGCGTCAGGAACTACTCTTTCACACTCTGTATCATCATTAATTTCTTTCTTGGTCGATTCTAAACAATTCGTTTTGCCAGTATTGTTTAATCCGTTGCTCAAACCTAGTTAGCTTTGCTTTTTTGGCACGTATGCGCTGCTTCAGTTCTTCAATTACAACATTCATACCTTTTGTATCTACACCATACTTCTTCCTCACTTTTTGAAATTTGCGATCATTCTTCAGTTCTCCTTTTCTTTTCCTGACAAGTATTGAAACTACACTATTCAGGGAGTTTATATCTTATTATTATTATTATTATTATTATTATTATTATTATTATTATTATTATTATTATTATTATTATTATTATAGTTGTTGTTGTATATACCTGATGAGTACTTCTGTCAAGCATGAAAGAAGTACTCTGCAAACGATTCTTTATTCTCGCTGGCACCTAAGAACTTCTTCCATTGGGCCGTTTGCTTCTAGTTTGTGTTGTCTGGTTGAATTTTGATGACTTGTAATCCTGTGGCAGTACGACGACTTCTTTCTGTATTATTGAGGCTTATGTTTGGGGACTTGTTTTTCACAAAATGGATCTCACTCGCTATTTGTTGGTCAGCTATTTTCAATGTAAAAGAAACTGCTAGCAGGTAGGTCGTAAGTGCAAAAAAGTTCAACTGTTGCAACATGCACGATCCAAATGCCTCTTGCAGTTCCGCTGCAAACTCTCGATGGTGCATGAGTGACACCTTGTTGGTCTGAAGCGAAAGTTAGTGGTAATTGGTCAAGACAGTAAATCAACCTTGCAGATGATTTACATATCAACGTTTCCTATCAATAGAGACAAACGTGCAAGGAGTTTCCTATCGGTCATCAGTGTCACACTTCTTCCTTTAACTTTTGTAGCTGTCTTTGTTTTTTTCATTATCTCAAAGGATGAAAGATCTGACTCTTTATTGGGTCAGAGGCGTTGCTTTCCTGTTGCAGTTTTTCGTTACAAGAGGATCAACAACATCCGAAGACTGTTGAAAGATCTGTTTCCTCAACATCAAATGGATACTACATATTATGTATGGCTTCTAACAATGGCTTCTAGATCCTTCTCATCATGCATAGTTCTATTCTCGCTCTGAACCTTTCTTAGCTTTACGCTATGGTCTTTTCCTGCCATTATTCCGAGATGCTTCAATTTATTTAAATGGCAGAAAATACACTCCTCTGAGAACAACTGACGTTTCCTCCACTCTCTTCGCTCATCATTGACATCTGACAGAAGCAGATGTTTTTTTTGTGACTTTGCTAGATTTCGGACAGTAACTACTTCATCATCTAATTAGTTCATACTTGTCCTGACTGAGAATCGTCATACAATGCTGACACTGCCATGCTATTGCAGCAGTGATTAGAATAGCATATATACCATAGCTATGGAGTTCTTTTTGTAAGCAACGATATGTTTATGATAATTAAGCACATTTTTCTCAAAATATTTATTTTTATGTTTATAAATTACGTCATATGAATTATATCACAGAAACGTTGATAACAACGTTGCATCTTTAGCGGTTGATTTCATTTTTTTATCTTAAATCAAAATTCTCCTTTACTCTATCTCTCTCCCCCTCGCTCTATCTCTCTCCCCCTCGCTCTATCTCTCTCCCCCTCGCTCTGTCTCTCTCCCCCTCGCTCTGTCTCTCTCCCCCTCGCTCTATCTCTCTCCCCCTCGCTCTATCTCTCTCCCCCTTGCTCTATCTCTCTCTCCCTCGCTCTATTTCTCTCTCATACACACACACACACACACGCACCACATATGTTGCATGTATATGTCTATGTGTGTATATGTATGCAGGAGGTACATGAATGTACGTATGTATGTATATATATGTGTGTGTTTGTGTATATATACAGGGGTTGGACAAAATAATGGAAACACCTAGCATCATAGCATCATAATTTTGAAATATCTATAAAACCGTCAAAAGCTTGTTTATTTTTATGTTTTTTGATTTATTATTAGTGTTGCTTAATATGTTTTGCTAAAATTGCTCTTTCTTTTCAGATATCATCAGAAAAAGGTAATTAAAATTCATTAAAATGACAGATCTATCGGACTTTCAAAGAGGTCAAATTGTTGGTGCTCGTATGGCAGGCGCTAGCGTAACGAAAACAGCTGAAATGTTTAGTGTATCAAGAAGTACTGTCTCAATAGTAATGATAACCTTTGAGAAAGAGGGAAAAACCTCCTCGTCGAAACAAAACTCCGGAAGAAAACTAAAACTTTCAGATAGAGACCGTCGGACTCTTACCCAAATTGTTAGAAAGGATCACAAAAGTACAGCTCCCAAAATTATTGCAGAGCTTAATGACCACCTTGAGAACCTAGTTTCAACAAAAAACTGTTCACCGGGAGCTGCACATAGCCGGATTTCACGGGAGGGCTGCAATCAGAAAATCACTACATTCAAAAACAAATGTTGCAAAACGTTTAGAGTGGAGTAAAAACCTACAGAATTGGTCCCTAGAGTAGTGGAAGAATGTTATTTTTTCGGACGAGTCATCCTTTACCTTATTTCCGACCACCGGCCGAGTATACGTGTGGAGACAGCCAAAAGATGCATTTGACCCAGACTGCCTTCTTCCAACTATTAAACATGGAGGAGGATCTGTGATGGTGTAAGGGGCTATATCTTGGAAAGCCACCGGCCCAATGGTTTTCCTTCATGGCAGAATTAATAGTCAAGACTATTTGAGCATTTAATCTGATCAGATTCATCCTATGGTTGTGGAACTGGTTTTGGAGGGAAACGCAATCTTTCAGGAGGATAATGCATCAATTCACACAGCTAAAATTGTTACTGAATGGTACGAGGAACATTCTAGTGACGTTGAACATCTTATCTGGCCACCACAGTCTCCTAGATCTCAATATCATTGAACATTTATGGTGCATTTTAGAAAAATAAGTAAGGAGTCAATATCCTCCACCATCATCACTACAAGAACTGGAGACTGTTTTAGCTGAAGAATGGACAAAACTTCCTTTGGAAACAATTCAAACTTTTTACGAGTTCATACCTCGTAGAATTCAAAGTGTAATTACTGCCAAAGACGGTCCTACCCCATATTAAAATAAATTTGTTTGAAATTTTAAGGTGTTTCCATTATTTTGTCCAACCCTTGTATATATATATATATATATATATATATGTGTGTGTGTGTATGTATGTATGTATGTATGTATGTATGTATGTATGTATGTACGTATGCATGTATGTATCTATGTATGTATGTGTGCATGTTTGTATACGTGTATGTATAAAGAATTGTCACTGAATGTCTCTCTTTGAGAGATTTAGGAATAATAATATTTCTATTTTTTGATCAGTGACTGTGTGCCACTTTGAAAACTATATGTTCGAACGGTGAATGCACCAACGCCATCTGGCCATAGCAGCTACTCTGTGTTAATAAAGAGCAATAACCCAGAAACTAGTCCACATATGTTGTTTTGCGCTAGATGGGAATGATGAGCTCCCTGTTCGAAAATATTTCTGGTTGGCTATAAGGACATAGTGCATCCTTATAACCAACCAGAAACGATGTTTCTTGGGGGCTAAAGACATCAGTAACATTGTCCCCTCCAAGACACCCACATTGTATTGGCTAGTAGATATACATGTATTTTTATACATGAATATATATCGCTATATACATACATACTTCAGTAATAACACTATACATATAATCTTTGTAAACATATTCAACTATATAGGTAGGTATTGTATACACACTTGTATCCATACATATGCATATTAAAGTTTTCCAAATCTCTTTAAGTAGATTTACTGATTCGTTCATCTATCTATCTATCTATCTATCTATCTATCTATCTATCTATCTATCTATCTATCTATCTATCTATCTATCTCTTCTCACGGACGTGCTGTCACATCGGCTGCGAAGGTAAACGTTTATTTGACCTTTTACTGTCCACATTTTGTTGGAATTTTTAAATAATTTTGTTGCGAAGCACCTAGGCTTCATTTGTGTGTATTTTCAAGGGCAGGAATTGACCCCCAGGGGCAGTTTCGGCCCTAGCAAAATACAAAAATTTCCTTCTTGACATTTGAAAAATGTCGAGAAACATAATTTTGGAACGCTTGTCTTGTTCTTTTGACAAGCATTTCCCGAGGCTTCAGATGCCAGAAGAGAAAAAAGAACAGAATAGCGCGTGCTCATGCAGTGACACGAACGCAGTTGCTATAAACGTCACAAAGACTGTGAGTACAGCTACTAACAGCCCTCTCACCACCACCACCACCACCACCAACACCAACACCAACAACAAAAACAAAACTGTAACCAAGGTTACAAAACCATGCGTGAAAACCGTCACAAATGTCTCTGACGTAAGCACCACTGCTGCTGACGCCATCATCACCACCACCAACGACAACAACAACAACAACAACAACAACAGCAACAACGACAACAACAACAACAACAGCAACAACAAGGAAGTAAAGTTATCGGCCGTCAGCAATGACACCATCACCTGTTCAACAAACTCTGCTGCCACTACCACCACCTTTGAACCAGGCAGTACATACACCAACATAAACAAAAATATCCAGAAGAACATGTCCGCCAGCACAACAAAAACAAATTTCGCAAATGCTCTAAAGGAAAAAAGAACAACAGTGACATTCACACAAAAACAAATAAAAGACACAAAATCCCTTCTTACGAAAGAAGGAGATGATGTCAGAATTAACATCCCAAAAGATATTATAGAAATGAAAAACAAAAAGTGCATCATTTATAAACTGGTAAACACAAAAACCAGACGTGTAGAAAATGTTAGCACAGATAAAATTGAAGTTTGTCTTAGAAAAATTTGGCCTTATCAGAATCATGTCACCTGGGGAAGGAAATTCGGAACGGTGCAAGTAAGGTTTCTGGATGAAAATTTAGCTAAACAATTTTCGACACTCTCTCTCCGCACAGATGACTTGGTAATGATACCGAGTTATCTAGGACAGAGAGTGACCAAAGTTATGATAAAAAATGTGCCATCGGAGGTGGACACCCAATGGCTGATATCGGCCGTGTGCCTGGAAATGGAGGAGGCAAATATTTTGGAGATTACGGTCGGAGAGGAAAAGAACTGGGGAGGGAAAAATCTGGAAATCCTTCTCCACATCACGGAGGAGGCTTCACAGAAAATTCCTCCAAACATTAGATTGGCAGAGGACCACAAGCTGTATGTGGTGGTAGAGGGCAGGCGACCTCGCTGTTACCTATGCAACAGCGAAGCACATCTGAAAAAGGACTGCCCTCTGGCCGCTAAACAAAAACAACAACAACAACAACAACAACAACAACAACAGAAGCAACTACCAAATACCCCCAACAGAAAAACCTTACTACCAACACCACCAGCAACGCAAAAAACAACAACAGAAATATCAGCAATAACCACAACAGAAAAGACAACAGAAACTGCAAAAACAGAAGAAAAAAAAGAAAATTCCAAGACTGCCTCTCCCTCCCCCATATCACATACACCACACATAAATAACAAGGAGCCAACATCAATAAAAACAGCAACACAAACATTCACAGAAACACACACAGACGCACAAAATTTGCCGTTACCTCTTTCTGACTCCTCAGATCTCCCATCATCCGATGAAGAGAGTGGGGAGGAGTGGAAAATAGCTACGAAAGGAAAGAGGAAGCGCAGTAAGAAGAAAACAAAACAAAATGCAAACACAAACAAAGCAGGGAGATTCACATCTCCCGAAAATACTACTAACACCAATAGTTATATAAAAAAAACAATGCTAACAGCAATAGACAGTACAAACACAGAGTTGATGAATTACATCAACTCTAAAACAAACATCACAAATAACGATATCAAAACCAACAACCACCCACGTACAACACCGCCAAAACACATTAAAATTATTCATGTAACACCAGCATTACACAACACAATAAAATCCCTCTACCCCAACTCGGTAGGGGGATTCCAGAAATATTTGTGCAAGAAATTGTACAATAGCCTCCTTGGTGAAAAATCCAAGGAGGAAACAAAACTTTCTAACGGCAAGTAACACTCTGTTCTTTTGTTTTGTGCTTTAAAGCACACGTATAAATAGAATCATGGTGAAGATTGGTTGTGTGAATGTGCGTGGCTTAGGGTCCCCTTGGAAACAAGGGTACCTCTTAAATGACATCAAGTCACACAATTTGGATATCATAGCCATTAGTGAGACCAGACTCCATGAACCGCGGGCCCTAAAGTCCATGTTTGGCAAGATGTGCGAGGCGTTTCAGCGGCATTTTGCCCGACTGTTCGGGAGGAGTGGCGAGCGAGAAGGCAGGGTGGACTTTAGTGCCTACCTGCACAGCTTGCCACGACTCTCGGCAAGAGAGGCGGAGTGCTGCGAAGGGGTCATCACGGCGGAGGAGGTGAGGGACGCGATGGCGGGTTGCTCGACGGACAAATCTCCGGGTTTGGATGGTCTGCCCTACGAGCTTTACAACTGTATGCCAGACTTGTTTGGAGAAGTCTTGGCGGTCGTGTACTGCAACTGGCAGCAGAACGGGAGCATTCCCGGTTTTGTGAGCCGAGGAGCGGTAACGCTGCTGAAGAAAGATCCAAACAAGGGGGACGCCATAGATAACTTTAGGCCCATCACTCTGCTCAATGCAGACATGAAAATTTTGGCCAAGGTGTTAGCCAAGCGGTTGGCGCTTGTCATCGAGAAACTGGTCGGCACGGAGCAGACGTGCGCCGTGCCGGGCCGGAGCATCCATGACAACCTCCATCTGATGCGCTACATCATAGAGAGGGTAGTTAAGGAACCTGGCATGGGTGGGGCCCTGATCAATTTGGATCAATCGAAAGCTTTCGATAGGGTAGACCATCGATACTTGGAGGCCGTCCTCGAAGCGGCCGGCTTCGGTCCCGTTTTCCGCGGCTGGATGGCTGCCTTGTACACAGGCATCCGTTCGGTTGTTCGCGTCAATGGACGTCTATCGGGACCCTTCGACATTGCACGTTCGGTTCGTCAGGGATGCCCCCTGTCGCCGCTCCTGTACGTATTGACTCTCGAGCCACTACTGCGGAAGCTGGCGACGCTGAGGGGCATCCCGCGAGAACTGGGGTGCGGGACGAGCGTGTCGGCATACGCGGACGACGTCACCGTCATAGCGTCTAGCCACGAGCACATCGAGCTTGTCGGCGAGACGCTGAAAGACTACGAAGCGGTGACGGGAGCGAAAATCAACCGGGATAAGTCGGTGGGTTTGCTGCTCGGCACCTGGAGAAGCAAGCCCATACCGTCCGGCAGCGCCTCAGTAGTGGGACGCTGGACGGACGGTCCGGTCAAGTTGCTCGGAGTCTGGTTCGGTCCGGACCTGCAAACGGAGAAGAACTGGGACGAGATAACGAGTAGGGTGGCCACTCTCTGCCGGCAATGGTCCGAGAGGAAGCTGTCCCTAAAAGGTCGGGCGGAGGTGGCGAACGCGTACATCGCGTCCGTCATCGAATACCGCCTGACCGTCGTGCCTTGTCCCGATCGCGCCATCACCGAAATGGAGCGCATCCTCTTCCGCTTTTTGTGGAAAGGAAGCGTTCCGATGGTGAGGCGATCCGTTTGTTGCCAACACCCGCTGAAAGGAGGGCTGGGCATGCCGTGGTTGATGATGCGCAGCCATGCGCTGAGACTGCGACATCTCCGGCTCTACGTAGACGATGGTGAGCAGGTGTGGTCGCCGTTTGTGCGACGCGCTTTCCCGCAGCTCGTCTCCATGACCGAGCTGCAGTCGTGGATCAAAAAGAGGCCGAGGAATGGCGAATGGCACCGTGAGTGTCGCGTTGCTCTGCAACAACTTTGCCGTCCCGGGTCGACCTTGAGCGGCTGCATCACAACGAAGTCATTCTATAGGGGATTAGTGGAGGGCAGGTACGACGACGATCTCGGGGCGAACCTGGGCGTCGACGAGGAATACCTGACCCGCCTGTTCAGGACGACTTTCGGGCCGGGACCTATGGACAACTTCCAGAGATCCCTGGCCTGGCAGTGTTACCGAGAGGCGCTACCCGTTCGGGATAAGCTCTATAGACACGGCTCGCGAAATGTGGGGCCGACCTGCCCGAGATGCGGTCAGAGCGATGAAACCGTTCTGCACGCACTCGTGCAGTGTCCAACCATTTCGGAGCTGTGGGCTTATGTCGAACGACTGCTGTCGCGTGTGGGACGAGTCGGTTTATCAACCGAGTCTATCGTCAATATCGTCACGCCTCCTTCCTTTAAACGGGAAGGAAGAGCTGTATTTATCGTACTTGTGGCTATGGCGAAAGAATGCATCTGGTGGACGCGTCTGAAAGGATTAGAGACAAATACTTTCCTCTCTGGTCAATCTCTCATCAACTTTTTCAAGTATCACTTGAAAAGGAAGGTGAGAGTAGAGAGGCAAGTGTTGTCTAGCAAATGTTTCGAAAAAAGATGGATACATGTAGCAAGAATGGCACGTATAAATGACGAAGCCACCTTGACCATGATTCTATAAAACGTTTTAAAATTTTGTAAACAGAGAAATTTTATTTAACAAACTGTGACGCTAAAGACCGAGGTTACCGTGGTCTTTTCGTAGGTTTTTCTTTCCACGGATAACCTCCCCATTTATTGGGAATTTTTTGTATTTTTCGTATTTTTTGTAAATACCCCAAACGTTTTGCGATGTTTTTTTTTTTTTTTTTTTTTTTTTCATCGTTGTCCCCACTTTTGTTTTTTTTTCTGCTTTGTTTTCGACCCCCTCGAAAAGAAAAACTCTACATTTGTATTTTGTCCCCTCTGTGTTGAGCCCTGTGTGGCTAATAAAGAAACCTATCTATCTATCTATCTATCTATCTCTTCTCACGGACGTGCTGTCACATCGGCTGCGAAGGTAAACGTTTATTTGACCTTTTACTGTCCACATTTTGTTGGAATTTTTAAATAATTTTGTTGCGAAGCACCTAGGCTTCATTTGTGTGTATTTTCAAGGGCAGGAATTGACCCCCAGGGGCAGTTTCGGCCCTAGCAAAATACAAAAATTTCCTTCTTGACATTTGAAAAATGTCGAGAAACATAATTTTGGAACGCTTGTCTTGTTCTTTTGACAAGCATTTCCCGAGGCTTCAGATGCCAGAAGAGAAAAAAGAACAGAATAGCGCGTGCTCATGCAGTGACAGGAACGCAGTTGCTATAAACGTCACAAAGACTGTGAGTACAGCTACTAACAGCCCTCTCACCACCACCACCACCACCACCACCACCAACACCAACAACAAAAACAAAACTGTAACCAAGGTTACAAAACCATGCGTGAAAACCGTCACAAATGTCTCTGACGTAAGCACCACTGCTGCTGACGCCATCATCACCACCACCAACGACAACAACAACAACAACAACAACAGCAACAACGACAACAACAACAACAACAGCAACAACAAGGAAGTAAAGTTATCGGCCGTCAGCAATGACACCATCACCTGTTCAACAAACTCTGCTGCCACTACCACCACCTTTGAACCAGGCAGTACATACACCAACATAAACAAAAATATCCAGAAGAACATGTCCGCCATCACAACAAAAACAAATTTCGCAAATGCTCTAAAGGAAAAAAGAACAACAGTGACATTCACACAAAAACAAATAAAAGACACAAAATCCCTTCTTACGAAAGAAGGAGATGATGTCAGAATAAACATCCCAAAAGATATTATAGAAATGAAAAACAAAAAGTGCATCATTTATAAACTGGTAAACACAAAAACCAGACGTGTAGAAAATGTTAGCACAGATAAAATTGAAGTTTGTCTTAGAAAAATTTGGCCTTATCAGAATCATGTCACTTGGGGAAGGAAATTTGGAACGGTGCAAGTAAGGTTTCTGGATGAAAATTTAGCTAAACAATTTTCGACACTCTCTCTCCGCACAGATGACTTGGTAATGATACCGAGTTATCTAGGACAGAGAGTGACCAAAGTTATGATAAAAAATGTGCCATCGGAGGTGGACACCCAATGGCTGATATCGGCCGTGTGCCTGGAAATGGAGGAGGCAAATATTTTGGAGATTACGGTCGGAGAGGAAAAGAACTGGGGAGGGAAAAATCTGGAAATCCTTCTCCACATCACGGAGGAGGCTTCACAGAAAATTCCTCCAAACATTAGATTGGCAGAGGACCACAAGCTGTATGTGGTGGTAGAGGGCAGGCGACCTCGCTGTTACCTATGCAACAGCGAAGCACATCTGAAAAAGGACTGCCCTCTGGCCGCTAAACAACAACAACAACAACAACAACAACAACAACAACAACAACAACAACAACAACAACAACAGAAGCAACTACCAAATACCCCCAACAGAAAAACCTTACTACCAACACCACCAGCAACGCAAAAAACAACAACAGAAATATCAGCAATAACCACAACAGAAAAGACAACAGAAACTGCAAAAACAGAAGAAAAAAAAGAAAATTCCAAGACTGCCTCTCCCTCCCCCATATCACATACACCACACATAAATAACAAGGAGCCAACATCAATAAAAACAGCAACACAAACATTCACAGAAACACACACAGACGCACAAAATTTGCCGTTACCTCTTTCTGACTCCTCAGATCTCCCATCATCCGATGAAGAGAGTGGGGAGGAGTGGAAAATAGCTACGAAAGGAAAGAGGAAGCGCAGTAAGAAGAAAACAAAACAAAATGCAAACACAAACAAAGCAGGGAGATTCACATCTCCCGAAAATACTACTAACACCAATAGTAATATAAAAAAAACAATGCTAACAGCAATAGACAGTACAAACACAGAGTTGATGAATTACATCAACTCTAAAACAAACATCACAAATAACGATATCAAAACCAACAACCACCCACGTACAACACCGCCAAAACACATTAAAATTATTCATGTAACACCAGCATTACACAACACAATAAAATCCCTCTACCCCAACTCGGTAGGGGGATTCCAGAAATATTTGTGCAAGAAATTGTACAATAGCCTCCTTGGTGAAAAATCCAAGGAGGAAACAAAACTTTCTAACGGCAAGTAACACTCTGTTCTTTTGTTTTGTGCTTTAAAGCACACGTATAAATAGAATCATGGTGAAGATTGGTTGTGTGAATGTGCGTGGCTTAGGGTCCCCTTGGAAACAAGGGTACCTCTTAAATGACATCAAGTCACACAATTTGGATATCATAGCCATTAGTGAGACCAGACTCCATGAACCGCGGGCCCTAAAGTCCATGTTTGGCGGACAGTTTAACATTTATTTTTCTCCCTGTCTGCCGAGGATGGGCGGTAGTGGCACGGCGGTTCTTTTTCGCAAGAGTCTGGATCTCCAAGTAAAGACGATATTTACGGACCCGGAGGGTAGACTGGTTGTCCTAGATGTGGACGGCAGCGATGGAGGCGCTTTTCGGTTGCTGGCAGTTTATGTGCCTCCTTTAACAGGTCGGTCAGACTTCTTTCGACGTCTAGAAGTATTCCTGGGAACGTCTCGTCCCTTACTTTTAGTGGGGGATTGGAATGCTACCTTGGACACGCATCTAGACTACGTGGGAAGTGACAAAACTAGAAGGGGATGCAAAGGCCTCATAGACCTGCTCAGACGCTTCCAGTTGTCTGACAGGTACCGACTCGACCACCCAAATGTGCCAACGTGGACTTGGAGCAACCGCATTGGGTCGTCGAGATCGTATCTAGATAGGATAGTGTGTAGGACAAGAGATAGAGATAGTTTAGGATGTCCACAGTTCCACATAGTCAGCTACACGGATCACAAACTTGTGACGTGTACGCTAGACTTAGATAAGGCACATAGGCAGGGTCCCGGTTACTGGAAACTAAACGCGTCTTTCCCGTCGAGACAGGTTTTCAGAGACCGGATTAGCACGTTAGTAAAGAGGGCTTTGACGGGAGCCATCGTCAACAACAAATGGTGGTTTGCCCTCAAGAGAGCAGTGAGGGCGGAAGCAATAAGGTATAGCAGGGCACTAGCTGTAGAGAGGAACAGAGAAGAGGGGGAGCTAGTGATAAAGTTAGAAGAGGCATTGCGAAGTGGCATCGCATCCGACGTTTTAGCGGCGAGGTTGGCCCTCGACCAGCACTTCAATGCTAAACACGAAGGGTGTGCTGTCAGGGCAAGGATGCGTGCTCTGAGGAATGAAGGTGTTGGAGCCGCACTAGAGGCCCGGGTGGCGGAGGCGCAGCGGGTAACAGAGCCACCATCCGGTCTCTGGTAGACGAACAGGGGCGCGAATTGCTCGAGCCGAGCAAGATGTGCGAGGCGTTTCAGCGGCATTTTGCCCGACTGTTCGGGAGGAGTGGCGAGCGAGAAGGCAGGGTGGACTTTAGTGCCTACCTGCACAGCTTGCCACGACTCTCCGCAAGAGAGGCGGAGTGCTGCGAAGGGGTCATCACGGCGGAGGAGGTGAGGGACGCGATGGCGGGTTGCTCGACGGACAAATCTCCGGGTTTGGATGGTCTGCCCTACGAGCTTTACAACTGTATGCCAGACTTGTTTGGAGAAGTCTTGGCGGTCGTGTACTGCAACTGGCAGCAGAACGGGAGCATTCCCGGTTTTGTGAGCCGAGGAGCGGTAACGCTGCTGAAGAAAGATCCAAACAAGGGGGACGCCATAGATAACTTTAGGCCCATCACTCTGCTCAATGCAGACATGAAAATTTTGGCCAAGGTGTTAGCCAAGCGGTTGGCGCTTGTCATCGAGAAACTGGTCGGCACGGAGCAGACGTGCGCCGTGCCGGGCCGGAGCATCCATGACAACCTCCATCTGATGCGCTACATCATAGAGAGGGTAGTTAAGGAACCTGGCATGGGTGGGGCCCTGATCAATTTGGATCAATCGAAAGCTTTCGATAGGGTAGACTATCGATACTTGGAGGCCGTCCTCGAAGCGGCCGGCTTCGGTCCCGTTTTCCGCGGCTGGATGGCTGCCTTGTACACAGGCATCCGTTCGGTTGTTCGCGTCAATGGACGTCTATCGGGACCCTTCGACATTGCACGTTCGGTTCGTCAGGGATGCCCGCTGTCGCCGCTCCTGTACGTATTGACTCTCGAGCCACTACTGCGGAAGCTGGCGACGCTGAGGGGCATCCCGCGAGAACTGGGGTGCGGGACGAGCGTGTCGGCATACGCGGACGACGTCACCGTCATAGCGTCTAGCCACGAGCACATCGAGCTTGTCGGCGAGACGCTGAAAGACTACGAAGCGGTGACGGGAGCGAAAATCAACCGGGATAAGTCGGTGGGTTTGCTGCTCGGCACCTGGAGAAGCAAGCCCATACCGTCCGGCAGCGCCTCAGTAGTGGGACGCTGGACGGACGGTCCGGTCAAGTTGCTCGGAGTCTGGTTCGGTCCGGACCTGCAAACGGAGAAGAACTGGGACGAGATAACGAGTAGGGTGGCCACTCTCTGCCGGCAATGGTCCGAGAGGAAGCTGTCCCTAAAAGGTCGGGCGGAGGTGGCGAACGCGTACATCGCGTCCGTCATCGAATACCGCCTGACCGTCGTGCCTTGTCCCGATCGCGCCATCACCGAAATGGAGCGCATCCTCTTCCGCTTTTTGTGGAAAGGAAGCGTTCCGATGGTGAGGCGATCCGTTTGTTGCCAACACCCGCTGAAAGGAGGGCTGGGCATGCCGTGGTTGATGATGCGCAGACATGCGCTGAGACTGCGACATCTCCGGCTCTACGTAGACGACGGTGAGCAGGTGTGGTCGCCGTTTGTGCGACGCGCTTTCCCGCAGCTCGTCTCCATGACCGAGCTGCAGTCGTGGATCAAAAAGAGGCCGAGGAATGGGAAATGGCACCGTGAGTGTCGCGTTGCTCTGCAACAACTTTGCCGTCCCGGGTCGACCTTGAGCGGCTGCATCACAACGAAGTCATTCTATAGGGGATTAGTGGAGGGCAGGTACGACGACGATCTCGGGGCGAACCTGGGCGTCGACGAGGAATACCTGACCCGCCTGTTCAGGACGACTTTCGGGCCGGGACCTATGGACAACTTCCAGAGATCCCTGGCCTGGCAGTGTTACCGAGAGGCGCTACCCGTTCGGGATAAGCTCTATAGACACGGCTCGCGAAATGTGGGGCCGACCTGCCCGAGATGCGGTCAGAGCGATGAAACCGTTCTGCACGCACTCGTGCGGTGTCCAACCATTTCGGGGCTGTGGGCTTATGTCGAACGACTGCTGTCGCGTGTGGGACGAGTCGGTTTATCAACCGAGTCTATCGTCAATATCGTCACGCCTCCTTCCTTTAAACGGGAAGGAAGAGCTGTATTTATCGTACTTGTGGCTATGGCGAAAGAATGCATCTGGTGGACGCGTCTGAAAGGATTAGAGACAAATACTTTCCTCTCTGGTCAATCTCTCATCAACTTTTTCAAGTATCACTTGAAAAGGAAGGTGAGAGTAGAGAGGCAAGTGTTGTCTATCAAATGTTTCGAGAAAAGATGGATACATGTAGCAAGAATGGCACGTATAAATGACGAAGCCACCTTGACCATGATTCTATAAAACGTTTTAAAATTTTGTAAACAGAGAAATTTTATTTAACAAACTGTGACGCTAAAGACCGAGGTTACCGTGGCCTTTTCGTAGGTTTTTCTTTCCACGGATAACCTCCCCATTTATTGGGAATTTTTTGTATTTTTCGTATTTTTTGTAAATACCCCAAACGTTTTGCGATGTTTTTTTTTTTTTTTTTTTTTTCATCGTTGTCCCCACTTTTGTTTTTTTTCTGCTTTGTTTTCGACCCCCTCGAAAAGAAAAACTCTACATTTGTATTTTGTCCCCTCTGTGTTGAGCCCTGTGTGGCTAATAAAGAAACCTATCTATCTATCTATCTCTTCTCACGGACGTGCTGTCACATCGGCTGCGAAGGTAAACGTTTATTTGACCTTTTACTGTCCACATTTTGTTGGAATTTTTAAATAATTTTGTTGCGAAGCACCTAGGCTTCATTTGTGTGTATTTTCAAGGGCAGGAATTAACCCCCAGGGGCAGTTTCGGCCCTAGCAAAATACAAAAATTTCCTTCTTGACATTTGAAAAATGTCGAGAAACATAATTTTGGAACGCTTGTCTTGTTCTTTTGACAAGCATTTCCCGAGGCTTCAGATGCCAGAAGAGAAAAAAGAACAGAATAGCGCGTGCTCATGCAGTGACAGGAACGCAGTTGCTGTAAACGTCACAAAGACTGTGAGTACAGCTACTAACAGCCCTCTCACCACCACCACCACCACCACCACCACCAACACCAACAACAAAAACAAAACTGTAACCAAGGTTACAAAACCATGCGTGAAAACCGTCACAAATGTCTCTGACGTAAGCACCACTGCTGCTGACGCCATCATCACCACCACCAACGACAACAACAACAACAACAACAACAGCAACAACGACAACAACAACAACAACAACAGCAACAACAAGGAAGTAAAGTTATCGGCCGTCAGCAATGACACCATCACCTGTTCAACAAACTCTGCTGCCACTACCACCACCTTTGAACCAGGCAGTACATACACCAACATAAACAAAAATATCCAGAAGAACATGTCCGCCAGCACAACAAAAACAAATTTCGCAAATGCTCTAAAGGAAAAAAGAACAACAGTGACATTCACACAAAAACAAATAAAAGACACAAAATCCCTTCTTACGAAAGAAGGAGATGATGTCAGAATAAACATCCCAAAAGATATTATAGAAATGAAAAACAAAAAGTACATCATTTATAAACTGGTAAACACAAAAACCAGACGTGTAGAAAATGTTAGCACAGATAAAATTGAAGTTTGTCTTAGAAAAATTTGGCCTTATCAGAATCATGTCACCTGGGGAAGGAAATTTGGAACGGTGCAAGTAAGGTTTCTGGATGAAAATTTAGCTAAACAATTTTCGACACTCTCTCTCCGCACAGATGACTTGGTAATGATACCGAGTTATCTAGGACAGAGAGTGACCAAAGTTATGATAAAAAATGTGCCATCGGAGGTGGACACCCAATGGCTGATATCGGCCGTGTGCCTGGAAATGGAGGAGGCAAATATTTTGGAGATTACGGTCGGAGAGGAAAAGAACTGGGGAGGGAAAAATCTGGAAATCCTTCTCCACATCACGGAGGAGGCTTCACAGAAAATTCCTCCAAACATTAGATTGGCAGAGGACCACAAGCTGTATGTGGTGGTAGAGGGCAGGCGACCTCGCTGTTACCTATGCAACAGCGAAGCACATCTGAAAAAGGACTGCCCTCTGGCCGCTAAACAAAAACAACAACAACAACAACAACAACAACAACAACAACAACAACAACAACAACAACAGAAGCAACTACCAAATACCCCCAACAGAAAAACCTTACTACCAACACCACAGGCAACGCAAAAAACAACAACAGAAATATCAGCAATAACCACAACAGAAAAGACAACAGAAACTACAAAAACAGAAGAAAAAAAAGAAAATTCCAAGACTGCCTCTCCCTCCCCCATATCACATACACCACACATAAATAACAAGGAGCCAACATCAATAAAAACAGCAACACAAACATTCACAGAAACACACACAGACGCACAAAATTTGCCGTTACCTCTTTCTGACTCCTCAGATCTCCCATCATCCGATGAAGAGAGTGGGGAGGAGTGGAAAATAGCTACGAAAGGAAAGAGGAAGCGCAGTAAGAAGAAAACAAAACAAAATGCAAACACAAACAAAGCAGGGAGATTCACATCTCCCGAAAATACTACTAACACCAATAGTTATATAAAAAAAACAATGCTAACAGCAATAGACAGTACAAACACAGAGTTGATGAATTACATCAACTCTAAAACAAACATCACAAATAACGATATCAAAACCAACAACCACCCACGTACAACACCGCCAAAACACATTAAAATTATTCATGTAACACCAGCATTACACAACACAATAAAATCCCTCTACCCCAACTCGGTAGGGGGATTCCAGAAATATTTGTGCAAGAAATTGTACAATAGCCTCCTTGGTGAAAAATCCAAGGAGGAAACAAAACTTTCTAACGGCAAGTAACACTCTGTTCTTTTGTTTTGTGCTTTAAAGCACACGTATAAATAGAATCATGGTGAAGATTGGTTGTGTGAATGTGCGTGGCTTAGGGTCCCCTTGGAAACAAGGGTACCTCTTAAATGACATCAAGTCACACAATTTGGATATCATAGCCATTAGTGAGACCAGACTCCATGAACCGCGGGCCCTAAAGTCCATGTTTGGCGGACAGTTTAACATTTATTTTTCTCCCTGTCTGCCGAGGATGGGCGGTAGTGGCACGGCGGTTCTTTTTCGCAAGAGTCTGGATCTCCAAGTAAAGACGATATTTACGGACCCGGAGGGTAGACTGGTTGTCCTAGATGTGGACGGCAGCGATGGAGGCGCTTTTCGGTTGCTGGCAGTTTATGTGCCTCCTTTAACAGGTCGGTCAGACTTCTTTCGACGTCTAGAAGTATTCCTGGGAACGTCTCGTCCCTTACTTTTAGTGGGGGATTGGAATGCTACCTTGGACACGCATCTAGACTACGTGGGGAGTGACAAAACTAGAAGGGGATGCAAAGGCCTCATAGACCTGCTCAGACGCTTCCAGTTGTCTGACAGGTACCGACTCGACCACCCAAATGTGCCAACGTGGACTTGGAGCAACCGCATTGGGTCGTCGAGATCGTATCTAGATAGGATAGTGTGTAGGACAAGAGATAGAGATAGTTTAGGATGTCCACAGTTCCACATAGTCAGCTACACGGATCACAAACTTGTGACGTGTACGCTAGACTTAGATAAGGCACATAAGCAGGGTCCCGGTTACTGGAAACTAAACGCGTCTTTCCCGTCGAGACAGGTTTTCAGAGACCGGATTAGCACGTTAGTAAAGAGGGCTTTGACGGGAGCCATCGTCAACAACAAATGGTGGTTTGCCCTCAAGAGAGCAGTAAGGGCGGAAGCAATAAGGTATAGCAGGGCACTAGCTGTAGAGAGGAACAGAGTAGAGGGGGAGCTAGTGATAAAGTTAGAAGAGGCATTGCGAAGTGGCATCGCATCCGACGTTTTAGCGGCGAGGTTGGCCCTCGACCAACACTTCAATGCTAAACACGAAGGGTGTGCTGTCAGGGCAAGGATGCGTGCTCTGAGGAATGAAGGTGTTGGAGCCGCACGAGAGGCCCGGGTGGCGGAGGCGCAGCGGGGTAACAGAGCCACCATCCGGTCTCTGGTAGACGAACAGGGGCGCGAATTGCTCGAGCCGAGCAAGATGTGCGAGGCGTTTCAGCGGCATTTTGCCCGACTGTTCGGGAGGAGTGGCGAGCGAGAAGGCAGGGTGGACTTTAGTGCCTACCTGCACAGCTTGCCACGACTCTCGGCAAGAGAGGCGGAGTGCTGCGAAGGGGTCATCACGGCGGAGGAGGTGAGGGACGCGATGGCGGGTTGCTCGACGGACAAATCTCCGGGTTTGGATGGTCTGCCCTACGAGCTTTACAACTGTATGCCAGACTTGTTTGGAGAAGTCTTGGCGGCCGTGTACTGCAACTGGCAGCAGAACGGGAGCATTCCCGGTTTTGTGAGCCGAGGAGCGGTAACGCTGCTGAAGAAAGATCCAAACAAGGGGGACGCCATAGATAACTTTAGGCCCATCACTCTGCTCAATGCAGACATGAAAATTTTGGCCAAGGTGTTAGCCAAGCGTTTGGCGCTTGTCATCGAGAAACTGGTCGGCACGGAGCAGACGTGCGCCGTGCCGGGCCGGAGCATCCATGACAACCTCCATCTGATGCGCTACATCATAGAGAGGGTAGTTAAGGAACCTGGCATGGGTGGGGCCCTGATCAATTTGGATCAATCCAAAGCTTTCGATAGGGTAGACCATCGATACTTGGAGGCCGTCCTCGAAGCGGCCGGCTTCGGTCCCGTTTTCCGCGGCTGGATGGCTGACTTGTACACAGGCATCCGTTCGGTTGTTCGCGTCAATGGACGTCTATCGGGACCCTTCGACATTGCACGTTCGGTTCGTCAGGGATGCCCCCTGTCGCCGCTCCTGTACGTATTGACTCTCGAGCCACTACTGCGGAAGCTGGCGACGCTGAGGGGCATCCCGCGAGAACTGGGGTGCGGGACGAGCGTGTCGGCATACGCGGACGACGTTACCGTCATAGCGTCTAGCCACGAGCACATCGAGCTTGTCGGCGGGACGCTAAAAGACTACGAAGCGGTGACGGGAGCGAAAATCAACCGGGATAAGTCGGTGGGTTTGCTGCTCGGCACCTGGAGAAGCAAGCCCATACCGTCCGGCAGCGCCTCAGTAGTGGGAAGCTGGACGGACGGTCCGGTCAAGTTGCTCGGAGTCTGGTTCGGTCCGGACCTGCAAACGGAGAAGAACTGGGACGAGATAACGAGTAGGGTGGCCACTCTCTGCCTGCAATGGTCCGAGAGGAAGCTGTCCCTAAAAGGTCGGGCGGAGGTGGCGAACGCGTACATCGCGTCCGTCATCGAATACCGCCTGACCGTCGTGCCTTGTCCCGATCGCGCCATCACCGAAATGGAGCGCATCCTCTTCCGCTTTTTGTGGAAAGGAAGCGTTCCGATGGTGAGGCGATCCGTTTGTTGCCAACACCCGCTGAAAGGAGGGCTGGGCATGCCGTGGTTGATGATGCGCAGACATGCGCTGAGACTGCGACATCTCCGGCTCTACGTAGACGACGGTGAGCAGGTGTGGTCGCCGTTTGTGCGACGCGCTTTCCCGCAGCTCGTCTCCATGACCGAGCTGCAGTCGTGGATCAAAAAGAGGCCGAGGAATGGGAAATGGCACCGTGAGTGTCGCGTTGCTCTGCAACAACTTTGCCGTCCCGGGTCGACCTTGAGCGGCTGCATCACAACGAAGTCATTCTATAGGGGATTAGTGGAGGGCAGGTACGACGACGATCTCGGGGCGAACCTGGGCGTCGACGAGGAATACCTGACCCGCCTGTTCAGGACGACTTTCGGGCCGGGACCTATGGACAACTTCCAGAGATCCCTGGCCTGGCAGTGTTACCGAGAGGCGTTACCCGTTCGGGATAAGCTCTATAGACACGGCTCGCGAAATGCGGGGCCGACCTGCCCGAGATGCGGTCAGAGCGATGAAACCGTTCTGCACGCACTCGTGCAGTGTCCAACCATTTCGGAGCTGTGGGCTTATGTCGAACGACTGCTGTCGCGTGTGGGACAAGTCGGTTTATCAACCGAGTCTATCGTCAATATCGTCACGCCTCCTTCCTTTAAACGGGAAGGAAGAGCTGTATTTATCGTACTTGTGGCTATGGTGAAAGAATGCATCTGGTGGACGCGTCTGAAAGGATTAGAGACAAATACTTTCCTCTCTGGTCAATCTCTCATCAACTTTTTCAAGTATCACTTGAAAAGGAAGGTGAGAGTAGAGAGGCAAGTGTTGTCTAGCAAATGTTTCGCAAAAAGATGGATACATGTAGCAAGAATGGCACGTATAAATGACGAAGCCACCTTGACCATGATTCTATAAAACGTTTTAAAATTTTGTAAACAGAGAGTTACTCACGTTTCTTGCTTAAATAAAAGAAATTTTATTTAACAAAGTGTGACGCTAAAGACCGAGGTTACCGTGGTCTTTTCGGAGGTTTTTCTTTCGACGGATAACCTCCCCATTTATTGGGAATTTTTTGTATTATTTCGTATTTTTTGTAAATACCCCAAACGTTTTGCGATGTTTTTTTTTCATCGTTGTCCCCACTTTTGTTTTTTTTTCTGCTTTGTTTTCGACCCCCTCGAAAAGAAAAAACTCTACATTTGTATTTTGTCCCCTCTGTGTTGAGCCCTGTGTGGCTAATAAAGAAACCTATCTATCTATCTATCTATCTATCTATCTATCTATCTATCTATCTATCTATCTATCTATCTATCTATCTACTTACACACACACACGTTTGTGTACATTAAATACTCTGATCTCAGCATAAAATATAGGTAGTACAAGTGACCCTCACCGATTTAGGGGGCCAGAAATGACTTCTAGTTATGATTCACGAAAGATTCTCGACAGAAGAAATACTTTCTTTTATAGAGCTTTTAAGTTTTGGATTGAATCGAAGTTTTCTTAGAAGGAGCCCTTAAGTAAAAAGATGGCACACAGAGAAAACGATTAAAGTAGATTCATCTTATTTACAAGCAAATGTAATATACATATCTGAAAACGTATATAGTTATACATGTAGTAACCGAAGAAAAAGCCGAGTTATAAGATATTGCATTGCCACATCGGAGCTGGTGCAAGAGTTCTGTCATGTTTGTATCCCAACCACATGGTTCAGGGTTCATTCTCACTGCATGGTACCTTGGGCAAGTGTTTTCTATCATAACATTGGGCTGACCAAAGCCTTGCGAGTGGAGTTGGTAGATAGAAACTGAAAGAAGTCCGATGAATTTGTATACCAAAGTAAGCACATAAATGCGTAACAAAGTGTTGTTTAGAGTATATATATATATATATATATATATATATATATATATATATCGATTTAAATAAGAGCTCAAAACTGATCCATTGAAAATACTTTATTATGATGACCTATGATCATTTTTGCCAAATTTTGGTATAAATATATAAATATATATATATATATATATATATATATATATAAATAAATAAAGTAGTTGTACGCTGTCAACTTAATGTGACAGTCCCATGAAGGGAATAATACTACTGCTATTTAGCCCTAGGAAGTAGCACCGCTTCCTGTCGACCTTGACACATTTCCTGTGTCCTTATGTTTACAAGAGGGAGACAAGCACCTCCACTTAGCTAAGCCTGCATCCAGAGACATGTTTCTGAGTCTTTGCTCCTCATCAGTCTGGAGTAGCAATGGCCTGCTAGTTGGAGATGCCTGTCAAGCTCTCGTAAACATATAATAATTCTAGTGAAACGCATTCACTGATTTCAGAAATAGAAATTATACATTTCTAAATCTCTCAAAGAGATTTATGCAGTAGTGATGCGATAAAGTAGTTGTATGCTGTCAACTTAATGTGACAGTCCCATGAAGTGAATAATACTACTGCTATTTAGCAAGAGATAGCGATTCGGCAAGAGATAGTGATAGAATAAATACTGGAGTCGATTCATTCGACTAAATTTTTTTTAAGGCGGTGTTCCAGCACGGCAGCAGTCTAATGATCGGAACAAGTAAAAGATTAAGATAAAGGACATTTTCATTATTAGCCTTGAACGTATGTAAGTTCCTGTTATAACCTAAATTTACCGAGGGAACATCTGCAGCAACCAAATCATCAGGATTTCAATCTTTCTTAATGATGCATTGTTCTCAGTGAGGATTGTGAAACGTTTTTTTCTCAAAGTTGTAAACAGTCCTTAAGAAATCTTACATATATACGTATTGTCAAATACGTATATAAAAGACAGAGGTGATAACTTGCATTTAATTAAAACAACATACACATAGTAAGCTACTTCAAGCGTTATATAAAAGAAATTGGGGTTAAATTCAACGTTTAACAATGGAATAAATCAAATTTATTGATTTCAGTCCTAGGAAAGACATTTAAATGTTCCACTGCTCATCACATCTCATTGTAAGCAGTTATAACAAGTGAACATATTCACAGTATAATCAATAGGTACTATCAGACGTACTCTATCTCCTAGGATATACAAGAAGGATACCGGGATATACAGGGTATTTCATTAAATTTGATATCATTTCGCAATCTAATAACTTCGCCAGTTCTTGTTGAAAGGACTTAAAATTTTAACAGCATGTATAGAAACAGGTTAAAATTTTATGTTTAATGTTTGATATGTTTATCTTTTCAGGTATAGAAATAGCATTCACTGGAAGAGAAAAGGCGCTTTGTGTATTGGAGTATGCTCGACCACAGTCGAACAAGACTGCAGCGTGCATTTGTGTGAGAGTTCTCTAAAAAGTAACCAACGGTAATGCAGATTTGAACGTGGCAAACAAAAAATTCAAACGCTGCCCGTGCAGAGCAAAAGGATCTGGACGACCATTAACATCGGAAGAGACGGTCGAGGGGGTTCGCCAGAGAAGCTCTTGCGAAGCCCCAAGAAGTCCATAAGAAGAACAATTCTGGAAACCCAGAGTAAAAAGGTAAAAAGGTAAAAAGATGAAAGCTTGCCTGGTAAGGTCATGTATTCCATCACAACTCCCTGTCCAAAACCATTCTTGACAACCTCATGGACTGGACAGGTCACAACACAGTGAACCTGCAATGCACGACAGAGAACAGGGACCAGTGGTGATGGCTGACTACGAAAGTGTCTAGAGTGTCACCCTAACGACTGGCTGCATACGATAAGGGATCCTCATGATGGTGCTGATGATATACTCTCTTTACTCTCTCTTTCATTTGTTTCAGTCATTTGACTGCGGCCATGCTGGAGCACTGCCTTTAGTCGAGCAAATCGACCCCAGGACTCATTCTTTGTAAGCCTAGTACTTATTCTATCGGTGACTTTTGCCGAACCGCTAAGTTACGGGGATGTAAACACACCAGCATCGGTTGTCAAGCGATGTTGGGGGACAAGCACAGACACACAAACATATACACACATACATATATATATATATAAATACATATATACGACGGGTTTCTTTCAGTTTTCGTCTACCAAATCCACTCACAAGGCTTTGGTTGGCCCGAGGCTATAGTAGAAGACACTTGCCTAAGGTGCCACGCAGTGGGACTAAACCCGGAACCATGTGGTTGGTAATCAAGCTACTTACCACACAGCTACTCCTGATATATATATATATATAATTATTACAAATTAAAAGGGTAAAGGTTTATCAATTTATTAATTTATTAATAAATCAATAATTAATAAATTTTACCAAGCCCTTCGGTATGTAAGCACCATTATCGGTGGAGAACTTATTTAAAAGTTCATATACATTTATAAACATAATTAAGGGATCAGCAAATATTTGCTTCACCATATACCGAAGTTCAGAAATAGCAGCTAAAAAGGTGAGACTCCAACAGATAGCATTACTTGTAACTCACAAATATTTGCTGATCCCTTAATTATGTCTATATATATATATATATATATATATATATATATATATATATATATATATATATATTGGGTCATCCCATAAATAATGTGTTTTTTTTTCAATTGCATGAACTAAAGGTCGGAGTGGGGCGGTATAAACTACCTACATCAACTTGCTATAAAAGCAGGTAGTAATTTTACCTATGTGCTTTTTCTTAGTGCAAGTTTTGAAGAGTGCAGTTCGATTTTAACAGTTATTTTTTCAAAGTTATAATGGAAGTGACAAAGAGCATATTCGGCATATTTTGCAACAATACAACGGAAAGTGCGAAGAATATGGGGAACGGACAATAAGTGTAAGCCAGTGTCAACGAAAGTTCCAGAAGTTCCGAGCCGGAAACTACAACCTAGAAGACGTCCTGCAAACCATGGTGGAACAAACTCCCATCGTAACTGTTGAGGAACTAGCAGAGAATCTTGGATTTGGTCATTCAACCAATCATCGACACCTGCATGCCATCGGAAATGTCAGCAAATTGAGTCAATGGGTTCCTCACAAACTTTCCGAGTCTAATCACGCGTAGAGAGTGAATGTGTGCTCTTCTTTGTTGGCAGACCTCATGAACCTGTTTTGGACTGAATAGTGACTGGTGATGAGAAATGGGTTCTCTATAAAAATGTCAAACGCCGAAGACGGTATGGAAAGGAGAAACACCGGCAACCCAAGTTAAAGAAGGTCTTCTCCCACATAAGATGTTGTTATCTGTTTGGTGGGATATGAAAGGTTTAGTCCACTTTGAACTTTTACAGCCAACCCAAACGATAACAAAGGATATCTACTGCAAGCAGCTCGAGCGGCTTAAGTCAGCACTAGTAGAAAAACAACCATCTCTGGTTTCAAGACGAGAGGTGTCCTTCCATCAGGATAATGCTCGGTCACATACAGCGAGGATGATTTTGCAAGGGTTGGAGCAGTTTGAATGAGAAACGATACCCCACCCACTTGATTCGACGGACATTTCCCCAATCTGATTATCATTTCTTCCGCAGTCTTCAAAATCATTCGGACGGAAAAAATATGAATTCTGCAGAAGAAGTCAGTAGAGTGCTGGAGGAGTATTTTTTTTCACGGACAAGCGAATTTTGGAAGAGGAACCTTGCAAGTCTCCCAGATAGATGGAAGAGCATTGTGGAAAATGAAGGAGAGTATATTTTAGATTAAAAAAGAACTTTGCTTATATTAATTTTGAAAGATAAAAGAAGTATAAAAAAAACGTATTTTTTATGGGATGACCCAATATATATATATATATATATATATATATATATATATATATATATATATATATATATATATATATATATATATATATATATATATATATAATAATATATATATATATATAATATATATATATATATAATATATATATATATATAATATATATATATATATAAATATATATATATATATATATATATATATATATATATATATATAAATCTCTTTAACAGTTCACAATAATGACTTTTATTACTTCTATTCCTACCTCAGTTCATCTAATTGTATATACATGTACGTATGTGTGAGTATGTATTTGAGTGTGTGGATAGGCGTGCTTGTGTGTTTGTAAATATATTTCTCTATCTTTCTGCTTACTCCTCTCTACATACATACATACATACATACATAATACATACATACATACACATATATATAGAGAAAACGATCAACAGTCTACACAATGATGTCATGACAACTCAGTCTCCCCTTCTGCGGTAATTGCTATACAGTCAAATGAGGCAGTCTTGCAGAAAATTCTTCCCGAGCTTCAGCAACTCCGATATTCAACGTCAATATAAATACTAGATTTCACAA